>NW_027185575.1:1014608-1028839 GCF_028583685.1 Petaurus breviceps papuanus | reverse complement strand
TAGTAGTAGTAGTAGTAGTAGTAGTAGTAGTAGTAGTAGTAGTAGTAGTAGCAGTAGCAGTAGTAGTAGTAATAATAGTAATAGTAGTAGTAGTAATAGTAGTACTAGTAATAGTTGTTGCTGTTGTTTTGTTTTCTTTTTTGTTATTGTTAAGTCATTTCTGAGTCTTAATGATCCCATTTGAGGTTTTCTTGGCAAAGATACTAGAGTGATTTGCCATTTCCTTCCCCAGCTCATTTGTTACAGATGAGGAAACTGAGGCAAGCAGGATTAAGTGTGACTTGCCCAGGGCCATGTAGCTAGTAAGTGTCTTAAGTCCAGATTTGAACTCAGAAAGATCCAGACCTTGCACTCTACCCAGTGCTCCACCTTGTATCTCCCCCCAAAAAAAAATTATGTTGTATTCCTTGTGTACATAGTTATATGTGTATATGTTGACTTTCTTGATAGAACATAACGTTGTTTGAGAGCAGGGAAACTTTCATCTTTGTCTTTGTCTCTCTAACCTTCGTAGCCATGTAGCAGGTGATTAATAAATGCTTGTTGGATGACTGACGAGTCCCTTTAAGGTAGTGACTGTTTTGTTGTTGTTATTTTTAATCCCTCAGAGTTTTGCATACAACAGACATTTAATATTTGTTGAACTGAATTGAAACCAAATTGTTGGAATGTCACTGAGGGGGCTCATCACTGTGCTGTGGATAGGGCACAGACACTGCTGTCTGAGGAGCCTGGGTTCAAATCCTACCTTGAGACTTAATAGTTTTGTGGCCTTGGGCTAGATTTCAGTTTCTTCTGTAAAATGAAGATCATGTACCAAGTGAGCTCTAAAAGTCCAACCAACTCTAAACCTCCCCCCCCATACAATAACAACAGGCATGTATTAAGTGCTTGCTGTTTGCCCACAACTGCACTTGGTTCTGGGGATATTTAAATAAGACACAGAATCTTTCTTCACAGAGCAGACAGTCTGGTGATCAATATCAATGTATATCATGTTGATATATACTATTAATATATCAACACATAGTGATCAATACCAACATATACTATTGATATATCAATACTTAGTGACTAATGTATACCATTGATATATCAGTATATAGTGGTTAGTATCTGGGGTCTGGGGTCAGAGGTTGTTGTTCAGTCATGTGGGGACTGTCCGTGACCCCCTTGGGGTTTTCTCAGCAGAAATACTGGAGTGGTTTGCCATTGCCTTCTCCAGTTCATTTTACAGACGAGGAAACTGAGGCAAACAGGATGAAGTGACTTGCCTGGGATTCAATTTCCTCACCTGTAAAAAATAATAATAATAATTAATAAAATGTTGAGGGTTTGAACTAACCAAACTCTCAATCTTTGATACTCTAATTCTTGTTAAGGTGCCAGTTGCACTAGGGGTCCTTTCCGACCCTGAGATTCTGTGATCCTACATGGGAGGCCCTCACTGGCACGGGGACCACCTTCCTGGTCACCCTGCCAAGGGGGAGTGGTTTTCTTTCCCCTTGAATCATGGCATCCTGCACCTCCACTGTTACCCATAAAGCCTCTCAGCATATAAAGAGCTTGATTCACTGGGGTTCCCAGATCAGCAGTGGGAAGGGAAGTGATTTACCCTGGGAACCTCCCTGTCCCAACAGTAAATCACTTCGAGCGTATGGGGCTCCATCATTTGCATGCCCCCCAATTCTAGTCCCTCCCATTTCCAATCAACGCCATCCATCCAGGCTGCCTGCTTAGTTCTCAGATGAAAATGAGTCCAAGGACTCCATTCTTCTCCACTCTCACCCACCCCCTCAAAAATGAAAAGGTGGGGAGAAGGAGAGCAAGTGAATCGGCTGTACAAAAGCCAGCCTCTGCAGGCTAGGCTCAGGAAAGTCTTCTTCCTCTCTTGCCCTAAGTGCCTCTCTCCCTGAGCTTCAGGCAGGAGCGTAGGACACAGCCCCTCTGTCAATCGGGCGCCACCCACTCTGGATTTAACAGAGCCTCGGCATAATAGGCCAAAGAAGGGGGCCCAGGCTGGGTCCATTTGCAGCAGCGAGGACCTCGGCAGGGGGGCTGCTCATTTGCAAGAGCCTCCGCACCCCCGGCGCTGGGTACAAAAGTGGCCGGCAGAGCTTAAGTTATAGACCCCAACCGGCTTTGCGCTGGCTGTCGTGGGGGGAAAAAGTGAGGCTCCATCTGCCTGAGACACTCCCAGGGCTGAAGGCAGCACACCCACCCTGCTCTTGCCATGGCAGCTGCCCACGCAGGAGAGATTACAAAAGCGGGAGACAACGGTGCAATGTGCCGGGAGCGGGAGGCATTCCCCTGTCGTGGGCCTGGCTCAGCTCAGCCCCACTGAAGGCGAATGGCACCCTCTGACACTGCAAGGCAGTTTCCAGGATGCCCAGCAAGCCCCTGGGCTAACCAAGAGAACTTGGAACCGAAAAGCTAGCGCTTCTCACAGAAACCCCTCGCGTGTTGCCGGTAGACCCCCAGAGCTTGTGGGAAATCACAGCCCTGCCCTCCTATCCTCCCTATCGCTAGCGCTGGAATGACTGGAAGAGCTTCTCCTCGGCTGAGCTAAATATAGGAGGCACCAAACCGTGTGCTGATCAGGTCCCTGGTAGGGATTGGTGCAAGGCTGGCAGGCATTGCCAAGGCAGAGAAGAACACCAAGGTTGGCTGTCTGGGGCTTCACCACAGAAGGCAGTCATGATGCTGAGAGGCTGGGGGTGGGGGGGGGGGGGGGGGGGGGGGGGGGGGGGGGAGGGTGGCCTGATCTACAAGCACCAGATTTCAGCTAAGGTTCATCCACTTCCAAGCACCCTCTCCACCCCCCACCCCCACCCCCAAAAAGCCCATCACTAAAACTTTAGCCAAGGATCACTGAGAACAGTCTCTTCCTTCCTTGGCGAAGGAGGGGAGGGAGAACCATCCTATTCTCTCAGGAAGCTATTGGCACTAAGACTTCCTCCTTTCCACCCCTAAGCCTCAAGAACATCTGAACCCCATGGAAAAGACTAGACAGAGAAAATCGGGCTGCTTGAGTCAGAACAATTGTACTGTAAACTGTACTGTTTCAGGGACAGGTCCTTCACTCCAGGTAAAAAGGGAACAGCAGCTTTAACACCAGCATTCACCTCCCCTCTGCACACTATGGGGAGGTAGGAATGGGGGGGGGGGGCAGAGAGAGTGGTGAAATAAAGAAAAATTTGTCCAAAGCCAAATAGAAATCTCTTCTGCTTATTAGCAAGCAGATGGGAGAATCAGCCCTGTTAAACTGTGGTGCCTCAGTGAGCTAGTCTGAGCTATAGATGGATGCTGAGAAACATCTGAGAGAGAAGACTCTCTCCTAGTTGGAGGAGGGAAACAAAATCTCCATCACTTAAGGGCAGCACTGGAGGTAAAAAGATGTACTTTTCCCCTGCATGTTTATCATGTCACATCGAAATAAAGATTTTGATTTCAGCCTCTGAAGTAAGCACACCAAATTCAGTACAAAAGTTAGAGATATATCTGTAGATATATATATATATATATTTATTTACATGCATATTTCTGTTTGCTTTCTACATGTTTGGGGGATTTTTTTCCCTCATCTATAAATGGGGTGAGGATTTCTAAGCTTAAGACCAACTCCCTATTCTCTTCTCCCAGGTGATGACAAAGGTGTCCCTGGAGAAAGGGAGAGAATCAGGCTCTGAAAATTCACATGAATCCCCCGAAAAGAAGCGTCCCCAAGCCATCTGTGCTTTGAGGTTTTCTTTCTTATGAAAGTAGGAGGGTGGGGGAGGGTGTAGGAGGAATGGGGGGGGTATGATGGCATTTTGGGATAAGCTGTCTCCAAATTCAACCTGCTAAATAACTCCCCAAAGGTGGGGCACACTCTAAAGAGGAAAAAAATCAGTCCCCAAAGCAGAGGTGGGGGGGGGGGAGTCTAATCTGTCTTCACCCAGAGCTGGCAACTGCTCAGATTGGTTCGTTGCCCCCAGCAAAGCCAGCTCTCTAAGTGACTAAGGGAATTTTCCCATTAGGACTATTATCGTCATTAAAAGCAGATACAGAATCATCTTTGCCTTCTATCTTCCCTGTGGGCTGCAGTCTCTTTCTGGGGATGGGGGTTTGGATTTGCAGACTAAAATCACCTCTATCCCAGTCAGGAGAAATGTGGGTCAGAAGCTACCTTGCGAATATAAATGGGGGGGGGGGGGACAGAAGGGGATCGTGTTTGGGAATTATAATAAAACAGGGGAAAGGATAGCATTTCGAGACTGTTTTGCACGCAGGTCAGCTGGAAGCCCCTCTGAGCTGAGGGGGTGTGGAGATCCAAACAGACACACAGGAGTAGAGAAGGTGAGGTCAGGGCAGGAGTGAACCAGGAGCCTGTATGCCCTTTACCTCAGGCCCTAAGTCCTTGTTTCTCCCTTTCACCCCCAGCCCAAATCTCTAGGGAAAGTCCTCAAGGGGAGTGAGCCCGGTGGCAGGGCCAATACAGAGAGATAAGGAGAGACGCTGCTGCCCCCCACTGCTCGAAACATCCAGTCATCTCTTCATCTATCCATCTCTGCCCTGGGCTCCTCCTGTTGCCTCCTGGGCCGATGGCTTTTTCTGACGGAGTCTATGACCTGCTTGGCCTGAAACCCTCGTGGGGGGATGGGGGGGGGGGGTCCAAAGAGGGAGGAAGGCGGGTGAAACCAGAAAGAGAGAGAGAAAGAAAAGGGTCTCCCAGACCTCCCCTTTCCTCATACCCTACCCCCCCACCCCCTTTTCGCACTAATGGCTTTGGAGGATATAGGGACAGACCGCGCGAGTGGAGGTCGGTTGGGCTATGGGGATACTGACCGAAGTTCATCCCCACCCTCCGCACTCCAGGCACACAGCGATTCTGGAGCTGCCTTGCCATACTCCCCCTCCATCGCACCAAGTAAAGGAGGTTCGCAGTTGCTGGGGGAGAAGGGCCGAATTTGTTTTCTCCTCAAAATGAGGGGGGCCAGCTTCCTTCGAATAAGACGAACATTCGCTTGGGGGAGGGAAAGGCGGAACGCAGCGGGACCTAAATGAGTAGGTCTCCTAGGACCGGAGCTGGAATAGGGTGTGAATAAGGGGAGACCCGCGGGGTGGGGGGGAGGGTGGGCTCCAGCTTCTCCACGGGATGGAACTTTGTGCGCCACGAGGGGCGCGGGGCAGACACTCCCCGCACACACATACTTACACGCGCGCGCCTGTACACACATACCCACACACACACAGCCAACTCCAACACCCCCTCTCCTGCCCACAAGCTCCCAGCCTTGGGCCACCTTTACCTGGGCACCAGAGCGTGGCGAGCGCCAGCAGGAGCCGGAGCAGGTTCGGGAGCGCCAGCAGGGCCGGGGAAGGCATGGTCCTCAGAGCGTGGGGCTGCCCGGGGGCGGCCGGAGTGGCAGGTCAGTGGCCGGCTGGACCCCCGGCCGACGCGGTGACGACTGGGGCAGCCTCAGAGCGGGGGATGTTCATCTCATCTAGCATCACCGGGGGTGCGAGGTGGGGGAAGCTGCGCGGGTCGCGGAGGAGGCGGGAGCCCCGGGCGCCCCTGCCGCGCGCCCCTTGCCGGAGCCCACGGCGGCTCGCCCAGGCACAGTGACCGTCCCCAGGCGGTTAGCGAGCCCCAGCGGGCATGGCTGCGCGCTCCCTCGGCGGCGGCGGCTCCTCCCCAGACGCAGCAGCAGCGAGGGGGGCGAGGGTGGCAAGGGTGGCGAGGGTGGCGAGGGTGGCGGCGGCGGCGGCGGTGGCAGCCCCGACTCGGGCTCCGGCTCCGGCTCGGAGCTCTGAGCTCAGCGCCCCGCGCCCCCGGCTCCTCCCCGGCACTTCGGAGTTGGTGCGCGGCGGCCAGAGCCCAAGCGGAGCCCGCCCGCCGGCGTCCCTGCGCCCGTCCCACGCCGTCCCATCCCGGCCCGATTGCGCCGAGCTCCGCACAGCCACAACCACAGCCACCGCCGCCGCCGCCGTTCTGGCGGCCAGAGCAGCCAGCCACCCCGAGCGGCCGGGGGAGGGGGGAAGGGAGGGAAGATGAGAGAGGGGAGGAGGGAGGGGGAGGAGGAGAGGGGAGGGGCCGCGGAGAAGAGAGGAGGGACCGGACCTAGCCCAGCCCTGCCTAGCCCGGCTCCGCGGGGGGCGGAGCTCCAGGAGCCATCCCGAGGGCCGCCCCGGCGTCCCTCTCTCACTTCCTAGCTTGCCCCCGGGAGGGATAGGGAGTGGAGGCTGAAAGTTCCCGAAGGGTGCCTAGCAAATGTGAACAGCCGGCCCTCTGCGCCCCAGAGCAGTGCCAGGAGCAGCTCTCCCCCACCATCCCCACTGTCCCTACTCTCAGTCTGGGAATCTGGGATACAGTGACCCAGAAGGCCTCAGTTTATGGCTGGAGACCCCCTCCACTTGGGCTTGAGGCAGGACCTAGCAAAGACGTATTCTGCCTTCCCCAGGCCCCCCTCACCCAATAGCGCTCCCAGAAATGAGAGTGAGGAGCACAGGACTCTGCTCTGCCCATGGGCAGAGGGCTCTTAGAGGTATATCTAGATTCAATTTGGACTGTGGGAGGCTGCCCTTGACCAGGTTGTGGAATAGAGGAGGGCTGACTCAGGCCGGTCAGATTACCTACCACACAAACCTCTCCTCTACTTTGAAAACCCATTCTTGCACGGGGAAGGAACTCTTAGACAAGCCAGTGGTTTTTATTGGTAGGGGCCATCAGCCCCAAACTACAAGAACATGCCCTGAGTTTGCCTTCTCCCACCCTTTAAAGAGTCAGCTTTAGGCCAGTTTAGCCAATTTTTGCCAGTACTCCTGATTTCTCCCTTCCCTTGCCGGCCTTGAAAGCATTGTTAGACACAAAAAGCCAATCCAGGTCTGGGTCAAAAGGGACAGCAATTGGACTAGAGTCGAAAGATCTAGATTGAGTCGATTTAGGCATCCTTCCCTGCAGGACCCAAGTAGCCAAGGAGTACATAGATAGCCCTGTCTTGACTCCCCACTAACTTTAGAAAAGGCAGGCTGGGCTGACGTGGGGAGTCTCAGACCACCAAGGCAGACCAAGTCCCATTGCTGAAACTACCTAGCAGCTTGACCTTGGACAATCATTTCCCTTCTCTGGGATGCTATTCTGCCCCCTGTAACATGAGAACTTGGAGTTAGATGAGCTATGAATTTCCTTCTAGTTATGATTTTCCTTTTATTCTACCATCCTTTCAGCCCAGGGTCCTATCCCTTCCTCTCCCTGAATCTCAGTTTCCCTATTTGTACAGTAAGCTAGGCAATAGGATACAATGTACCACAGTTGAAGTCAGGAAGACATGTGTTTGAATACTGCCTCAAATGCAATAGACCACGTGCCTCAGTTCCTCAGCTATAAAATGACATCGCTGAGCTTTTGTTGTGTCCAACTCTTTATAACCCTCTTTGGGGTTTTCTTGGTAAACAGAGTGATTCACCATTTCCTTCTCCAGCTCATTTTGCAGATGAGGAAACTAAAGCAAGTGGGGCTAAGTGACTTGCCCAAGGTCATACAGTCAGTGCCTAAGGCCAGATTTTATATTTTCTTGGCAAAGAAATATAAACTGGTGAACTAGCACAGTTCACCATTTCCTTCTCCAGTTCATTTTCCAGATGAGGAAACTGAGGCAAACAGGCTTAAGTGACTTGCCTAGGGTCATGCAGCTAATAAGTGTCTGAGGTCAGATTTTAGCTTAGGATGATGACTTTTCCTGGGCTAAATGGTCTCTAAGGGCCCTTCCAGCTCTAGCTGGGTCTAGGATATCAGACTAAGGTGATCTCATCCTTTTTAGCTTTGACATCCTAAATCATTTAACTGTGCCTCAGTTTCCTCTCTGAAAAACAGGTGTGATAATCTTTGACATACACCCCCCCCCCAACCCTGCTTCCCAGGGCTGTTGTGACAGGTCAGAAAGCCCTCCTTTGAAATCATGAAGCTCACACATAAAAAGCATCCATTGTTACCGGATCTCCCTCCCTTCACCAGCTACTTTCTATCCTGAAGAGCATTGTCTCACCTCCTCCCAGCTGGGGGCTGAGGCTGAGAGGAAACCAGAAGGGGGACCCACGCACCTGGTTCATTAGTCCAGACAGAAGCTCATTAGCTGGAACAGACACATAAAAAGAGGCAGTTCCCAGATCCTTTTTCCCCCATATACATAATAATAATAAAAGCCAAGGAGAACAGTGCCTCAGCCACAGGTAGATTTGTACGGAGGCCCTTAATTATGAGAAATGTGGGGATTGTCCAGGCTTCAGCTCGCTGCTAATGAGGTTCTCCTCTCAGCCCAGCCCAGCCTTGTGCAAAACACCTCTTTTTTTTTTTTTGTCTCTGATGAAAATTGGCCCGATTCTTGCCTACACCGTCACAACTGCAGCAGCTTACGTGTCACAAATGGGCTTGCAAAGCTGGAAGAGATGGTGATGAAGGGGGGAAAGGGGTGTGGAACGAGAGGGGATGGGAGCCAAGGCTTTGGAGTTTCTCCACTGTTAGAAATGGACATGCTCTCCTCCACCCTGGCCCTGCCCCCAGAGGTGGCAGAAATTGGATCATCTGTGCTCCAAGGGCAATCAGGCTTAAGAATGAACAAAGAATATGAAGAAGGGGTGAGATTTCAAAGATACCACTTGGCTTTGGGCAGATCTGAGTTCTAATCTTGCTGCAGACATTGTTGTATGATGTGACCCCGAGCAAACTTTGGGCTTCAGTCTTATCTTAAATGTTAAGGGGCCAGACTTGATGGCATCTGAAGGTCTTCCAGTTCCATCCCCGGAATTAAAGGGTTGGTCCAGGCGTGGGGAACCTTTGGCCTCGAGGTTACACGCTGTCTAGGTCCTCAAGTGTAGCCCTTTGAATCCAAACTTCACAGAAAAAAATCCCCTTCATAAAAGAATTTGTTCTGCAAAGCTTGGGGCAACCATTGGTCTATAATCAGGGCTTACAATGGGGGAGGAATTTATAGAATCACAGATTTCAAACTAGGACTTTAGAGACCACCAAGTCCAACCCTTTCATTTTGACAAGTAGCTAAGTGATTTGCCAATGCTCACACAAGTAAGAAGTGTCTGAAGCAGAATTCGAACTCAGATCTTCCTAACTCCAAGTTCTTCACTGGCTCTCATCTTAAGTCTGCAGGTGGGTTTCCTTCTGTTGCCAGAACAAGGATCAGTATGAGGTTATGGGTCCAGTACGGGCATTGGGCTCAGAAGAGTAGCCATGCCCACTGCAATGCCAGCAAGGACAGCTGTGAGTGGTAGTGAGAAGGGGATTCTAAAGGCTTAAATTCCCAAGAGGCCAGACGGCCAAATCTGGATCACTCTTGTCTCTATAGTTCCAGCACTTAACACAGCATGTCTAACTAGCACAGGGTGTCTAACAAATGCTTGTTGAATAGATGAATGAGTGAAAATACCAATCGCTGGCATCTGTGTAGCTTTTTAAAGTTCACATAACCTTTACATGTGGGATCTCCTTTGATCCTCACAACTACCAGGTTAAGTAGGGGCTAGTATCCCTATCTTAAAGCTGAGGAAACTGGGCCTGAGAAAAGTGAGATGGTTTGCCTAGAGTTACAAAGCTGGTAAGTGCCTGAAAGAAGATGTGAATTCAGATCTTCCTGACTCCCAAGTCTAGTGTCTTATCTTCTGTAGAGATGGAAGGAAGGAAGGAAGGAAGGAAGGAAGGAAGGAAGGAAGGAAGGAAGGGAGGGAGGAAGGGAGGGAGGGAAGAAGGGAAGAAGGGAGGGAGGGAGGGAAGAAGGGAGGAAGGACCTCTTTAGCAAATGAAAAAGGCTCTCAATAAAATCGAAGTCCATTTTCTCACTACAGTACTTCAGAAGATCCCCACAACTCCATCGGCAGATCTGCATCCGTCCATGTCTCAGTAAACACTTCCCATTACTTACCACCAAAAAGTTCATCCTCTGGTCACCAGCCTCCCTGGAACAGCACTAGGCTTGCGCACAGCTGACCAACATAGCAGCCTTCTCCCTCGGCCTGGACTAAGCAGCGACACACAGGACAGAACACTGGGTCTGGGGCCAGCAGCCCTGGCTTCACATCTCACCTCTGTTACTTACTATCTATGTGACCTTGACAAGTCAGCTGCCCTCTGAGCCTCAGATTCCTCATCTGTAAAATGAAGTTGGACTCAATGACCCTTAAGGTCCCTTTTAGCCCAAATTGATCCAATTCCATTTAGCAGGCATTTATCAAGGGCCTACTATAACAGCAAGTCACTTAAGCTGTCTGCCTCAGTTTCCTCATCTATAAAGTGGGCTTGAGAGGGAAATGGCAAACCCCTCCAGTATCTTTGCCAAGAAAACTTCAAATGGGGCCACAAAGAGTCAGACACGATTGAAATGACTGAACAACAACAAAAATAAAGATGCTGGTGACTAGACCAGGTTCCAGATATTCAAAAAATGAACTAGCTCCTGCCCTCATACAGCCTATATTCTCATGGGAGGCAGGGGGACATATGTACAGAGGTCAACAAATTCAAAACATACACGAAATAGCTGTGACTTCCAGGGATCCCAGCTTAGTAGGCCTTGCCTCCAAGGGTCATCTTCACACTACGAGGAAGCCTCAGATGAGGTTATCAGAGACACCCAGAACTGATACAGGGTGTGGAGAGGACACCTTGGTCTTTCCCAGCCTCTAGCTCTGGAACACACAGAGGCCCCCTTGCTCCCAAACCTAAAATTCTATTCAGTTCAATCCCCTGAAAACAAATCCGTCAAAGCACTCCAAGATCCAGCCCCAACCAGCTTTATCTCTCTCTTTTCAATCCCTTGCCTTTTCCCACTCTCCAACTAAGCAGGACAACTCAGCATCTCCCCTAAATGCCCAGTGTCCCCACAGCTTGGGACATTTGTTCATGTTATTCCTTCCTCCCGGATACTCTCCACACAATGAAACCTTCCCTGCCCTTCAATACTTGGCTCAAATATTCCCTCTCCAGAGAGGTTTCTCTGAACCAGCCAGAAACAATCTTCCCTCATCTACTAAAGAGATCTTTCCTTTCTCTCTCTCTCTCTCTCTCTCTCTCTCTCTCTCTCTCTCCCTTGCTTCCTTCTTCCCTTCTCTCCCTCCCTTCTTTCCTTCCTTCCTTTCACTCATTTACCATATTCTAATATTACTATAAATACCTATTTCCTCTAGACTATAAACTCCCTGGGGGCAGGGCCCAGTCTTATATAAACTTTGTATCTTCCTCCCCACCTAGATTCATACCTAGCACAGGATTCTGTCCCATAGATTCTCAGTAAATGTTTATTGAATGGATAGATCAATAGATCAATAAACACTTATTAAGTGCCTTTTACGTGTCAAGCACTGTGCTAAGTGCAGAAAATGGAAAAAAAAAAAGGTAAAAAGTCCCTGCCCTCAAGGAGCTTACAGTCTAATGGTGGAAAGAATGTGAAAGCAAATATATACAAAGCAAGTCACCTACAGGATAAATAAGAAAGGATCAGTAGAGGAAAAGCCCTGGGATTAAGAGGGGTTGGGGAAGGCTTCCTGCAGAAGGTGGGATTTTAGTTAGGATTTAAAAGGAAGCCCGGGAAGTCAGTAGTCACAGTGGAAGAGGGAAAACATTCCAGGCATGGGAGGCAACTAGGGAGAATCGGAGTCGAGATCTGGGGCATGATTCCAACAGCCAGAAGGGCAGGGTCACTAGGTAGAAAAGTACACATTGGGGAACAAGGTGTGAGAAAACTGGAAAGGTAGAGGGGACGAGGTTGTGAGTTGTCAAACTGAGCATTTTGTACTTTCTCCTGGCTGCACTAGGGAGTTACTGGAGTTTACCGAGTAGGGGACAAATGGATAGATGGATGTCTGCATGCATGAATGAGTGAGTGAATGAATGAATGAATGAATGAATGAATGAATGAATGAATGAATGAATGAATGAAACAGTACTTAATATTGCAAGGTCTTGTGCTAGATGCTTTGCAGGATACTAAGATTTCTCTTCTCTCCTGCAGCTCTTCCAAATTCCCTATCCCTCCAGTTAAATGACCCAAGTACCACCTTCCCACACAAGGTGATGCCCCAAACTCACTCCTGCATGCTCAATTTGATTTGTGTTTTAAAAGTTTCTTTAACAGAGGCAGCTAGGTGGCTCAGTAGATAGAGCACTGGCCCTGGAATCAGGAGGACCTGAATTCAAATTCCGCCTCACACACTTAACACTGTGTGACCTTGGGCAAGTCACTTGACCCCAATTGCCCTGCCTTCCCCCCCTCCAAAAAAAAGACCCAAAAAGACCCAGTGAACTTAGAACCAAAAGGGCTAGTTTTGACTGGGATACATATATGGATTAGACCCCAGAAAGTTTGGGCCCCAATACTAATGCCCTCTTTGCAAATCCCAAAGCACTGTGGAGGTGTTACTTTGGGAGAGGTTGCAGAGAGGGAGGGGAGCACAGAAAAGACTCCTGGCGTGTTAACTCCCTCTACCAATCCAAGATGGCAGCCACTCTGCCACTGTCTTTGAGAGTTAGTTGCCTGGGACTTCTCTGAAAGGATCTCAAAAACAGCCAGAAGGAGGTTTTCCATTCAAGTCTTCTCTGCTCCAAAGCAAGCCCTCTATCCTTTCCAAATTGACATCGATTCATTTTTTCCTTCTAAAATCTGTCAGCCTTGTTCTTCCCCTGTGCCCTCCTGGACTCACCCACTCGTGCCCAAGACTCAGTGGCAAGAGTGCCAGCACTCAAAGTTCTTGACTCGGTTTCCTCCCTTTGTACAAACAGCTTGTCCATCTTCACTAAGAAGCAATGAGAGGGGGATAAGAATAACCACATTTGAATAACGAGCTAAAGTTGACAAAAATCACTTTGCAGACATTTTCTGACCTGATGCTCACAGCAACCCCAGAGGTAACGGTGTTCAGTCCTGTCCAACTCTTCATGACCCCTTTTGGGATTTTCTTATCAAAGATACCGGAGGGGGTAGCCATTTCCTTCTCTATTCCATTTTACAGATAAGGAAACTGAGGCAAACAGGGTTACGTGACTTGCCCAGGTGACACTTACAGCTAGTAAGTGTCTGAGGACAGATTTAAACTCAGGAAGATGAGTCTTCCCAACTCTGGGCCCAGAACTCTATGCACTATGGTGCCACCTAGCTGACCTAAGAGGTCATTTAAAAAGCATTATTATCCCCATTTCCCAGATGAGGGAACTGAGGCAAACAGATGAGGTTGAGTGAATTGCATAGTGACAGAGTATTGGACCCAGAGCCTGGAAGACCTGAATTCAAAGACAGCCACAGATGTGTACTGGCTCCGTGACCCTCGTTAAGTTATTTAACCAATCTGCCTCGGTTTCCTCATCTGTAAAATGGGGGTCATAATAGCACCTCCCTCCCAGAGTTGTTGTGTGTATCAAATGAGGGAATAATTGTAAAGCACTTAGCACAATTCCTAGCGCATAGTAGGTGCCACATAAATGCTTATTATTGCCTTCTCTTCCTTTCCCCATTTGGAGGCTGAGGACCTGGGTTCCAATCCTGGTTCTATGGCACTTTCTACTTGGATTACTTGAGCAAGTCATTTCATCCCTCTCAGCCTTGGTTTCCTCATTTGTAAAATGAGACAATCAGACTAAATTACCTTTAATGGCCCTTCCAGCTCTAAATCTATGTTCCTTTTGTATTTTATTCATCATAGAGTCAGTGGGGTATAGCAGATAGAATACTGGGCTTAGAGTCAGGAAGACTTGTATTCAAATACTTCCCCTAACACTAACTAGCTATGTGACCTTGGTGTGACCTAAACTGTGTACTTTAATTCTCTTTATTTGTATCTTATTCAGCACACAGCACAGTTCTTGGCATATAGTAGGTGTCTGATAAATGCTTATTGACTTACTCATCAATTTCCTCAACAAACATTCATTCAGCATTCATGACTCTACTCATCCCCCTTCTAGGATACTTATGCACCTTGGGGTTGATTTATGCCCCCTTCAAGCTATCTATCCCCCTTCTAGACACTCCTCCCTTTCTAGACTGCTTATTCCCTTCCTAGATTGTGCATGCACCTTCTAGAGAATAACTTAAGACATTTTTAGACTATTTTCTCCCCTTCTAGACTACCCTCTTTCTAAATTCCTTACTCTTCTAGACCACTCATCCCTCTGCTAGATGTCTCATGATCCTTTTAGACTACCCATCCCTCTTCTAGATGTCTCATGAGCCTTTTAGACTACCCATCCC
>NW_027185575.1:974561-1014598 GCF_028583685.1 Petaurus breviceps papuanus | reverse complement strand
TAGATGTCTCATGAGCCTTTTAGACTACCCATTCCCCTTCTAGACTAATCATCCCCTTTCTATACTACTATTTATGCCCCTTTTAAACTGTTTATCCTCCTTCTAGACTCTCTCTCAAACTCTTTTCTTCAGTGCTGTGTACACAGTAAGTGCCTCTTAAATGTGCACTCTATTGTATAGCAATAGCTTCTGCCCCAGATGTCCTGGAGAAGAGTGGCCTCACAGGTAAGTGCCCAATTCCTCGTCCCCACCCTCCTCTTCCTTCTTCTCCTCCTCCTTCTCCTCCTCTCTTCAGTCCCCAAAAAGGGGCTTTGGCTAGATGGGGCCCAGCCAGGACAGAAGCAAGCATTTCACATTGGAACTAAGGGAAGACGTTAATAGCAAAAATATCTGTTTCTGGCCCATTGAACTTGGTGAGGTTAGAACACTATTTCTAATTCTTCATGTCTCTTGTTCAGAGGCCTTCAAAAATATACTTCTTACTAGCTATGTGACCTTGGGCAAGTCTTTTAACCCCAATTGCCTTGCCTTCCCCCCTCAAAAGATAAAATACACTTCTCTGTCATTCAAATCAACCCAACAAGTATTTAAGTGGTTGTTATGGGCCAAGGCCTGGGCTGGGCTCTGGGGATACAAAGACAAACCAGTCCCTGTTCTCAAGGAATTTACAATCCAATTGAGGGATGCCAATGCATGACTTGCTGTTGTTGCCATGTTCAACTATTCATGATCCCATTTGGGGCTTTCTTGGCAAAGATACTGAAGTGGTTTGACATTTCCTCCTCCAACTCATTTTATAGATGAGGAAACTGAGGCAGACAGGGTGAAGTGACTTGCCTAGGGTCACAAGGCTAGTAAGTATCTAAAAGGCCTTATTTGAACTCAGGTCCTCCTGACTTCAGGCCCAGTTCTCTGTGCCACCTAGCAGCCTTACACAACATAGATAAAAATAAGTAAATGAAATCTATAAAGAAAGACATGCAATTCATTTGAAGGCAGAGCACTAAGGGGGAAGGAGGAAGGGAGGGAATCAGGAAGGGCTTCATGTAGGAAGTGGTGCCTGAGCTGATCTGGGAAGGAAGCCAGGGATCCCAGGAAGCCAGGACAAGGAGGGAGCCCACTCCAGACACAGGAACCCTCTGGAGGAGATGAAATCTCAGCTACCAGGCCAGGTGGAGTGAACCAAGCACAGAGTGAACCAAGAGGAGTCTTGGGTCACCTGTCTGAGTGGCCCACGAGGAGCCTGGTGACCTGGGTTCTTATCAGGATCCTGCCTCTGACCCCGAGAAGACACTGGCCTTCTCAGAAAATGTGTTTGCTCATCTGTAAAATGGGTAGGTTGAATGTGATGGTCTCTGAAAGGGCCCTTCCAGTTCTGAAATTTTATGAATCTTGGTGTCGACTTGTTGGCATTTCCCTGCCCCTTTCTCAAAGAAGAGCTACCCAGACCCAAGGGACAAACCCAGAAAGCAGCGAGCCTGGAAGCAAGACACCTGGCTTTGAATCCAACCTCTGGTGCCTACCAGCTGGGTAACCATGTGCAAATCACTTCATCAGCTTGGTCCTCAGTCTTTCCATCTGTGAAATGGGGATAAATACATATGACACCCAATCTCATGGGTGGTTGTTGAAACTGTGTAAAGCTTAAAGCACTATGGAAATGACTGTGATTATCATTATTAATAGTCCAAGAGCCCAAATTCAGCACTGGGGAGGGTGAGGGAGCATTCCCTTCTCCAAAAATTCTCTACTGTATCTCCACTGCCTCCCTCAAAGCCAAAGCATCAAAAATGCCCTCTCGGACCCTCCTTCATTGCTGGCTACAGAATCACCAACTCTCCAGGAGACAGGAACAGCACAAACAAACCCCTCCCCCTCTCTGAGCCTCAGTTTCATCCTCTGTAAAATGAAGCAGCTGGCCTAGAGGATCTCCAAAGGCCCTTACAGCTATGAAGTTCTATAATTCTGGAATGTGGGAAGGTTGGCTCAAGGTCAATTGGCCAAGATGACCTCTGGGGGTGCCTTTCAGCTCTATGTGAGCCTGAGAAAGTGAGACCCGGGAGCCCCGCTGCCATTATCCAGCACCAGCACCCAGCCGCTGTCTTTTGTCTGAGCTAGACCCCCTCTGTCCCTTCTCAAGGCCTCAGCAGCCTGCCAGGCTGCGGCTTTCCAAGCAAAGAGTAAGCCTCCCCTCTAGCGACCTTGGTTGTTACTGCAGGCAGGGAAGATGCCAGAGGGTTCCCACCACAGCACTGGCCCCATAACTGCTGACAGGAGGGAGTCCTCTCGTTTTCTATCCTAGGCCCCAGAATGTTCAGATCTGGAAGAGACCTTGGAGAAATCCTGTCATCCAATAGATGAGGAAGAGAGATACAGGAGTAGAGTGACTGCCCCAAGGTCACCTAAGCAGGTAGTGGGAGAGATGGGACAAGAAGCCACACTAATGCATGTCTCCCGACCCCAGTCCCCTCAAAACCCCTTTGAAGGCCACCATGGAGGGGGCACTCAGGAAGCACCTCCTAAGGGTACCAGTTCCACTTTGGACAGGCCTAATTCTTCCCCAGGTAAGACTGTAGCCCATTCACCAGCTATCACCATTTATTTATCTAACAAACATTTATTAATCACCTGCTGTTTGTGCACTTGGAGATACAAAGTTTATACAGCTGTGGAATTCTCTGTCTAGTTGGGGAAGACAAACATAAGTCTAATGCCTAATATTGTATATTAGCTTAGTACAGCACGTGGCTCATAGTGGGTGCTTAGTAAATAGCCTAGCACATAGTAGGTGTTTAGCAAATGCTTACTGACTGACTGGAGGGGGACAGAACAAAGTGTTCTGTGAGGTCAAAGAAGAGGTGTTTTTTTTTCTTTTTTAAAAAAATTCATAATTCTCTTCCTGTCTCTACCCTATCCCCTATCCATCGAGAAGACAAAGAAAAACAAAACTCATTAAAAAACATATATAATCACACAAAGCAAATTCCCACATTAGCCATGTCCAAATTTTTTTTAAATCTATGTTTCAATCTATACTCTAAACCTGTCGGTTCTCTCTGTGGAGGTGGACAGCATACTTCATCACCTTTGACTTTACAGTGGGTCATTGTATGGATCATGGGTGATTGTCCTTACAACATTGCTGTTACTGTATATTCTCCTGGTTCTGCTTACTTCATTGTGCATTAGTTCATACAAATCTTCCCAGGTTTTTCTGAAATCATCCCCTTTATCATTTCTTAAAGCACAATAGTATCCTCATTACCTGTTGATGCCTGACAATTCTTCCTTTTTTGAGGGGGATTAGAGGGAGGGGTTTTAACTTTGCCAGTACAGACCATCCATTCACAGAAGTAGATCAGTAACTGGTTGGTTAACATACAGTCTGTTTATTTGTGTCCCAGACCCCTCTGGCAGTATGGGGGAGCCTATGGACCCCTTCCCAGAATCATGTTTTTAAATTCAGAAAAGAAATAGGATTACAAAGGAAATCAGCTATATTGTAGTCCAGCCCTCAAAATATTTTTAAACAAGCTTACAGACTTCAATTTAGAAAGTTTAGAAGATCTCCCTGAGAAATTAAGTGACTTGCCAAGGTCACACAATGAGAAGTGTCAGAGGCCAGACTAGTGCCTAGGTCATCCTGACCCCACCACCATGTTTTAAGCTACCCTGCATCTGGAAATCCCTTTCACCAGGGTCAAAGTTTCTCATTCTCTAAGGGAAGGGAAGGCTTCAAATGCCAATTCCCCAGGGAGAGGGAACATCTGGAGTGAAGTTTCACAGGTTTTGATTGATGGGCAGTAGTAACAAACGAGGGGAAAGGAACTGCAGCTACAGAAAGGGATAGGGGAAAGCATGAAAACTTGGCTGACAAAGCAGCTTCCCCAAGGGTGTGCCTTGCCTCAGCCTCTCTGGCCCCCTATGCTACCCTGGTGGGAAAGACCTATGTTCTCACCAGAATAAAATCGCCCGATAGGTAATGGTAGCAACAGCAACAGTAGTAATAATAAAATTATATGTGTATATATGTGTGTGTACATACATATATATACATATATATATATGTATAGTCCTTTGTTTGCAAAACACTTGCCATATATTATTTCTCATTTTATCCTCACAGCCCTGTGGCTGCAGTGGATAGAACTCTAGGTTGAGAATCAGGAAGACCTGAGTTCAAATCCAGCCTCAGCTACAGACTAGTCGTGTGACTCTGGGTAAGTCACTTAACCCTGTTTGCCTCCATTTCCTCATTTGGAGAAGTAAATGGAAAACTTCTCCAGTATTTTTTCCAAGAAAACCCCAAATGGGGTCACAAAGAGTCGGATGCAACTGAAAACAAGTGAACAAAGACAGCAAAAATGAGGACAGCCACAGCGCCTGCTTCCTAGGATTGTTGTGAGGGTGAAGTGAGATGATGACTGTAAAGCACAGGGCCTGGCCCAGAGTCAGCGCTATAGAAATGATGGCCATTATTACTATTCAGCCCATTGCACAGATGAGAAGGACGAGCCTCAGAGAAGCTTCCCAGAATAAAAGATGTAGGATTTGAATCCAGGTTATTTTAACTCTAAGTCAGAACTCTAGTCACTGCCCCCACTACCCTCATGACAATGTTCTGGGCTTTCGTTTTCCATTTGAAAGAGCTGTGTTGGTTGGGGGGGGGGGTGCTGTTCTTCTTTGTCTCCTTTTTCTTTTCCTTTCCTTTTTTTTCTTCACTTTTTTGGTCTTCATTCCTGGGCTTTCCCTCTCATGCCACAGAAACCTCTGCACCCTGGAAGTTCGCTTCACCCCTGGACTTCTCACGTTGAAAACAGCACCCCCCACTCCCACTCCCACCCTGTGAAGCCTTTCTTGATTAACACACACACACACTCACACACACATATACACACACACTCGAGCACAAACACACACACTCATTCACTCCCTTGCTGGCACTCTTTCCTGTTTCCTGGCACTATGCTGTATTCATATGATGTCCCTCCCTTCCCTTCCCCTCCCCTCCCTCCTCCCTCATAAAATGTAAGCTCCTTAGGGGCGGCCAGGTGGCTCAGCGAGTAAGAACACCAGCTCCAGTGTTGGGATGACCTGGGGATCAAATCCGGGCTCAGATACTCAGCACCACACCCAGAAATAACTGGCCGTGTAACCTTGAGCAAGTTACTTAGACCCGATTGCTTTAAAAAAAAAAAAAAAGTAAGCTCCTTGAGGACAGAAAAGATTTTATCTTTGTATCCCCAACACGGAATATAATGCATGGCACACTGGGATAAAAACTGAGCCTGTGTGATTTCACTGCTGTTATAGGGAATTCTCAGATGAAGAAACTCCCGGTACAAATGCTGGACAGCCCCTTTTCTGCAACTGCTAATCAGTGGAGAGAGACAGAGACATATGTAGAGACATAGAGAGAGGAGAGTGACAGAGAAAGAAAGACAGACAGAAAGCAAGTCTCTAAATTCCCAGGGTACTGAGAGGTTAGGTCACTTGGTCAGAGCCCTGCAGCCACTCTGTGGAAGAGGGAAGATTTGAACCCAGATCTTCCTGGTTTACAGGCTGTCTCTCTATCTCCCCACTGCACCACAAACTCTGCCTGGCACATCAGGATAGGGACTGGGAACTCTTTGATAAGGAAATCCCTTCCACCAATAATGCAGGTCAGGGACTTTTCTGCAACTTAGAGAACTAAAGAGTTGCGTGGGGCCCAAGAGTTAAAAAGGCTTACTCTGGGTCAGGGTCTTCAAGTAGCTGTGTGTGCCTCAAACAGAGTAGGAGCTTAATAAATGCATGTTGAATTGAGTGCATCACAACTAGGGGAGTACAACTGGGCTTCTTCCTTTCTTCTTCATTTTTTCCCCTTTCCAATCTCCCCACACACATTTTCAGCCCTTGTGAATTTCTCTCATAAAGTATATTTATTTTTTGGTCTTGGGCCAAAGGAGCTTCCTGCGGGCAAATGAGATAGCATTGGGTACCTCACCAGGACTGATGCTAATTAATTATTCAATGTTTGCAAAGCCCTATACCTCCTTGGAGCTACATAAATAATTATGTCCCCACCACATACAGCATAATAGCAGTGAATTATGCAAATGGGAGTAGATAAATAAGGCCCAATGATTCATTCATCCACCTTGCTAGGCAGTAGCTATTCCCCTTGAAGGAGGCTAACACTTAGAATTTGCTGGTTTGTCAAATGACTGTTTAAGCCAATGATGAGCCAGGATTGTCTTCTCATCTGGAACCACAACAGGAAGCAAAGAGACGGGCCATTTTTGACTTTTGCTGTCCAATTCATTATCTTCCTAAAGTTTCAACAGCAAAGACAAATCATCAGATCCATGAACCTTATCTTTGTTTGTATGTTTATACCCAACATGAATGGTACGTTAAAGTAAAAGTCTGTCCTCTGGTCCCCTCTTTGATGAAGACAGCAGCCCCTCCAAGCCTCCTCACCTTATGTCATTCTCGTCCATCTCCTTCAGCATGAGCTCATGAAATAACTGGAAGGGACCTTGGAAAAGCTCTGGTCTTTTAATAGATAAGGAAACCATGACCCCATAGGGTGACTCTGAGGTCACACAAGTCATTAGGCACAGAGATGAGATTCCAATTTGAATTCCAATATCAATACTCTTCCCATTGGGAGACAATTAGGTGGTTTAGTGGCTAGAGTGTTGGATTTGTAATCAGGGAGAACTGAGTGGAGTTTGAATCCTTTCTAAGACATTTACTAGTTGTGTTATCCTAAGTTAAGGCCCTTAATTTCTCTCAGCCTCAGTTTCCTCATCTGTAAAATGGAAATGATAATAATGGCATCTCCCTCATCCTCCCTATTGTAAGGAGCAAATAAAATACTGTAGATAAGGAGATAGAAATTTAACCAAAAAAATGGTAGGGACTTAACAGAAACAGAATAAATTAAGAAAAGGTGGCAAGAATATGCAAAATAGTGATACAAGAAAGATCTTAATATCACTGACAACCACAATGATGTGGTTACTGACCTAGAGTCAGACATCCTGGAGGATGAAGTCAAGCGGACCTTAGGAGGCATTGTTAATATTGCAAGTGATGGAATTCCAGCTGAGCTATTTAAAATCCTAAAAGATGGTGCTTAGCAGCAGTGCTGTACTCCATATACCAGCAAATCTACCAGGAAAACTCAACAGTGGCCACTGGATTGGAAAAGCTCAGTTTACATCTCAGTCCTAAAGAAGGGCAATGCCAAGGAATATTAAAATTACTGAAAAATGGTACTCATTTCACAGACCAGCAAGATTATGCTTAAATTCTGCAAATAGGCTTCTGCAATATGTGAACCAACAGTCACCAGAAGAGCAGAATGTTTTTTGAAGAGACAGAGGAACTAGAGACCAAATTGCCAACATTCTTTGGATTATGAAGAAAGCAAGGGAGTTCCACAAAAACATTTACTTCTGCCTTATTGACTACACTAAAGCCTTGGACTGTGTGGATTACAATAAAATGTGGCCGGTCCTCAAAGAGATAGAAGTCCCAGATCATCTTATTTCTCTCCTGAGGCACCTGTATATAGAATTAGAAGCAACAGTTAGAACTGAGCATGGAACAACTGATTGGTTAAGATTGGAAAAGTAGTATAAAAAGGCTGTATATTGTCACCTTATTTATTTAACTTATATGCAGAGTACATCATATGAAATGCTAGGCAGGGTGAATCAAAGGCTGGAATTAAGGTTGCTAGGATTGCTAAGGTTGCTATCAACAATCTGAGATATGCAGACAATACCACCCTGATGGCAGAAAATGAAGAAAAATTAAGAAGTCTCCTGATGAGGGTGAAAGAGAAGGGTGTAGAAAGTGACTTGAAGCTTAACATCAACACTAAGCTCTTGGCAACTTATCCCATCACTTCCTGGCAAATAGAGGGAGAAGAAATGGAAGTAGTGTCAGATTTTATATTCTTGTCTCAAAGATCAGTGTCGATAGCTACTGCAGTCATGAAATTAAAAGATGCTTGCTCCTTAGATGGAAAGCTATGGAAAATCTGAACAGCATACTAAAATGCAGAGATATCACCTTGCTGACAAAGTTTCATATAATCAAAGCTATGGTTTTTCCAGTAGCAATATATGGCTGTGAGAGTTGGACTAGACTATTAAAAAAAGTTGAGCACCACAGAATTGATGCTTTCAAATTGGGGTGCTTGAGAAGATTTGTAGAAGTCCCTTATATGGCAAGAAGGCCAAATCCATCAATACTTAAAGAGATTAATTAAGGTGAAATACTGAAGATAAAGTTTAAATACTTTGGCCACATGAAAAGACAGGATTCATTACCCTGATTCTAGGGGGGGAAATGAAGGAAAAAGAAAAAGGGAATGTCAGAGGATGAGATGGATAGATAGTATCATGGAAACAATGACTATGAACCTGGACAGACTTGAGAGAGAATGGATAGAAGAACTTGGCATACTATGGTTCACAGAATCACAAAGAGTCAGATACAACTGAACAACCAAAGATAAATTAAAGGACTTTGTTGACCTTAAAGCATTTTATGAATAGCAGCTATGTTTATTGTACCATGTGGATACCAAGAAGTTCCACCCAATGAACTCAAGTTCCTCCTTCCTCTGCTTCTTCAAATATTTCCTGGGTATCAGTGCAGTGCTGGGACTGTCCATCTGTTACCTCTCATTCTCTCACTCCATGACTCTGTCACTTTCTTTCTTTGACACATATATTCTCAGTGTAGTAAATGCTTCTCAGGAGCAAATTATTGTTTGTAATTCCCTCAAGCCTGCTTCAGTTCAATTCAATAAGCGCTTATTAAGTGCTTACTATATGTCAATCATTATGCTAAATGCTAGGGATACAAAGTATTTTATAGGTATTATCTCATTCGATCTTTATTTTTTTTAAAGCAATCAGGATTAAGTAACTTGCTCAAGGTTACACGGTCAGTTATTTCTGGGTGTGGTGCTGAATATCTGAGCCCAGATTTGATCCCCAGGTCATCCCAACACTGGAATGGGTGCTCTTACTCGCTGAGCCACCTGGCCGCCCCTAAGCAATTGGGGTTAAGTAACTTGCTCAAGATTACATGGCCAGGTGTTTCTGGGTGGGTGCTAAGTGTCTGAGGCCGGGATTCGATCTCCAGGTCATCCCAACACTGGAGCCGGTGCTCTCACTTGCTGTGCTACCTGGCCACCCCTCATTTGATCTTTATAACAACCCTGAGAGGAAAGAGTTCTTATTATTCTCATTTTACAGATTAAGAAACTGAGGCAGATATAAATGAAGTGAATTGTTTAGGGTCGCACAGCTAAGTATCTGAGACATGATTTGAATCCCTGATTCCAAGTCCAACACTCTATGCATTGTTTTAAAAGTAAATGTTATCTCTCTCATAGAATGTCAATTCCTTGAGGGCACTGGAGGAGTCAATGAAAATCTCCTGGTGGAGGTGGCAACAAAATGCCTAGAATCAAAGTATTTTTCAAGGAAATCCAGAATAGGCCATGTGAATGGCGAATATAATGACTGAAATTTAAAGCAAATTAATTAATGGCCAGAGAAGGAATGAACTAACTTCAGGTTCATTAAATGGCTTCTGCTTACACTCCAACAAGAAGAGCAGCTGGCATCATATAGCCTTTTAAGGTTTACAAAGTTCCATATATATTGAGTCATTTGATCCTAACAAAATGCACCAAAATGAATTCTGGGCAGGAAAGCCAAGAAAAAGTCACAGTGAGTCATTTTTCCTGCCCAGAGCAGCTTAGGAATGCATAAAGAGAAGTCTGCAGACACTGGGATGGGAGCTAGCCAGGAGCACAGCAGAGCAGAAGCAGCACCAGCAGTGGCAGCAGTACTGGCCTGTGGCAATAGCAGCCCAACACCCAGGGACAGTCAGGGTACTGAATACATAGTCAGAAAGAGATCCTAGAGAACTCCTGTACCAGCCCTGGGTGCAGGATTAGGTACCATTTGGCAGCTCTGTCACACATCATCGAGTTCCAGGGCAGAGAGGAGTGGTCATGGTCAAGAGGAAACAGTGGTCCTTTCTGTATAAAGAGCAGAGCACAGACCAGGAGGGTAGTGACCAGAGCTCTCCCTGGATCACATCACTTTGAAAATTTACAAGCCCCCCTGAGCTATGAAAGCAGCAGAAGGATACAAAAGAACTGAAGCTCAGGCCAGTCATCCCCTGAAAAGTGAGCAGAGTCCAACCCTAACATAAAGTACGAAGTCAAGAAATAGGTTAGAAAAATGAACAAACAACAATAGCGAAAAAATAGAACCTGATCATAAAAACCTGCTATGGTGACAGGAAAATTTAAGAAATAAACTTAGAAGAAGATAATGACTTGAAAACATCTACAAGTAAACCCTCAAAAAAATACAGATTGGACACAAGCTAGACTAGCTAGAAGAAGTAAAGAAAGATATTTTTAAGGAAAAAATTATTTAAAAATCAATTAAGAATAGTAGAGGAAAATTGGGGAAAGGAATGAAATTGATATAAGAAGACTATGAAAAGGTAATTAGCAGCTTGATAAGAGTCACAAAAATACAAAAGAAAATAATTCTTTAAAAATTATAATTAGCCAAGTTGCAAAACAGACAGAATATATATACTAAATAAAATAATTCCTTAAAAATAAGAATTGGTTAAGGCAGCTAGGTAGTGAAGTGAATAGAGCACCAGCCCTGGAGTCACGAGGACCAGAGCTCAAATCCAGCTTCAGATACTTAACACTTACTAGCCATGTGATCTTGGGTAAGATGCTTAACCCCAATTGCCCTGCCTTTCCCCCTCCAAAAAAGAAAAAAAAACAGAATTGGTCAAATGATAAAAGAGGTACAAAATCTCACTGAAGAAAAATAACTCCTTAAAAATTCAACTTGGGCAAGTAGAAGCTAAGTATTCTCAGAGATTTTAAGAAAACAAACAAACAAAAAAGTCAAAAGACTGAAAAAATAGAAGAAAATGTGAAATATTTCATAGGAAAAGCAACTGACCTAGAAAATTGATTGAGAAGAGATCATTTAAGAATTATTGAACTACCTGGAAGCCACAATCAGAAAAAGACCCTAGACATGATATTTCAAGAAATTACAAAAGAAAACTGCCCTGATCTTAGAACCAAAGGGCAGAATAAAAATGGAAAGAATCTACCAGTTACCTCCTGAAAAAAAAATTTCAAAAATAAAAACTCCCTGGAAAAGTATAGCCAAAATCCAAAGCTACCAGGTCAAGGAGAAAATACTATAAACAGTCAGAAAGGCACCGTTCAAATACAGTGGAGCTATAGTTAGGATCACACAAGATTTAACAACTACAACAATAAAGAAGTAGAGGGCTTGGAATATTATCTTCTGGAAGGTGAATGAGCTAGAACTGCTGTTCAGTCATTTTTTAGTCATGTCCAACTTTGTGAACTCATTTGGGGTTTTCTTGGCAAATACTGGAGTGGTTTGTCATTTCCTTCTACAACTCATTTTACAGATGAAGAAACTGGCAAACAAGGTTGAGTGATTTGCCCAGGGTCACAGAGCCATTAAGTGTCTGAGGTCAAATTTGCACTATGGCCCCACCTAGTTGCCCAACCAAGAATAACCTACCCAGCAAAACAATATAATTCTAGAGGGGATAAATGGGTGTCTAATGAAATTGGGAACATTCAAACATTCCTGATGAAAAAAAATAGAGCTGAATAGAAATGTGACGTTCAAATATTCAGACATTATCCTAATAACAATCCTGAGAGGTAGGTACCATTATCATCCTCATTTTATTGTTGAAGAAATGAAGGGTAAGTGAGGGATATCCAACTAGTCTCTGAGAAGGGATTTGAACTCAGGTCATCCTGACTCTTAAATCTAGAGTTCTTGCCCACTATGCCATTATGTCCAGGACTGCTTATTTAATTAATGCTTTCCACCAAATTCTCAATGTTTAAGACATTTAAAAGGAGGCAGCTATGGTACAGCAAAAAGAGCACAATGACCTGTATTCAAATTCTGACTATGATTGACTTGTTGTGTGACTTCGGAAAAATCACTTAACTTCTCTGGGGCATAGTTCCCTCTATAAAATGAAGGTGTTTGGACTAGAAGGACTCTGAGGTACCCCCCACCAGCTCCAAATCTGCTATCCTACAAAGTATAACAAAGGAAGCCTGGTTCCATAGTATGAAAGCATGTATGTATAGTATGAATTGTGAAATTCAAGCTCACTTCTGGGAAGGTAAACATAATCTCATTTACTAAATCACTTTGTCAATCAAGATACCTCTGGTGTGTGATTATTTAATAAATCCCTTTGCCTCTCTAGGCTCTGGTTTCCTCAAGAGTAAAGTGGAAATAAGAGTATTAGAAATACCTACCTCACATGTCACCCATTATGGGAGACAGACTTACATTCTGTGCCAGTGATTAGGCAAAGGTGGGGAAAAGAATGGGATGAAGGAAGGGGCAGTGAGGAAGAGAGTCACACACAACCCAAGCTGAGGAGGCAGATTATAAGATGGGAGAAAAAGAAACAGGGAGAAAAACCAGTGTGGAATAGTAACCATGTTGTCTGCTGTGCCTCACAATCCAAAGGGCTGATAATCAATACAAAGCCCTGTTGTCAAAGAAGTAACATGGGACTGGCAAGTCACTCTTCACCGAAGGAGCCAGAAGAATACGTAATTCACTGAAGAATACAGAAATGATTGATAATAATAGCTAACATGCATCTAATGCTTACTATGTGCCTAATACTGGACTACGTTTTACAAATAATACAAATATTATCCCACTTGATCCTCACAACAACCTTGAGAAGGTGCTATTATTATCTCCATTCTACAGATGAGGAAACTGAGGCAAATAGAGGTTGTTGTTGTTTTTTAAGTGACACAGCTAGTAAATGTCTAAGACTGACTTTGAACTCTGGTCTTCCAGACTCCAAGCCCTGCACTCTATCCACTGTGCTATCTTGCTGAGTAATGGACAGTTTCAGAGAAATGTGGGAAGACTTAGACAAAGTGATGCAGAGTGAAATGAGCAGAACCTGGAGAACCATATATACAATAACAACATTATAAAGACTTGTAACATTGTTCCAACTTGGAAAGACTTGAGAACTCTGATCAACACACATGATGATCAATGACAACTTTAGAGGACAGAAGATGAATCATACTATTCGCCTCCTGCCCCAGAAGTAATGGCAGCCTACAGACTGAGGTACACATTTTCAGATATGACCAATATGGGAATTTGTTTTGCTTGCCTATGCATATTGGTTGTAAGGGTTTTGCTTAGCTTTTTTTCAATAGAGGGGGAAGTGGGAAGAAGAGAAAATAAATTTTTGTTCTCTGAAAAAAAAATTAATTTGCATTTTAAAAAAAATAATTTTTAAAAAAGAAGTCAGAATGCAGAGAAGCACAAAGAGAATCTGACAGTTCCCCAAGTCAATTGATTTCCCATCACTTCAACTTTTTATGTTCATAGCTTGCTTTCCCTGTCTCAACACAGCAGGAGGGCTGGCATGGTCAGGGGCAGATTCTGACAAGCCTCCTCTTGACTTAGAGATTTCGATTAGCCTGAAAGCTGTTACATTATTACAAGGCTGCTATGAGGAAAATGGTTTGTAGACCTTGAAGTTCTATGGAAATGTTCACTATTATATATACAGGGTGTCCCAAAAAACTTAGTGCCGTTTTTTGCTTTGATCAAGTTTAAAACTTTATTTTATTTGGTATTTATTTCTCTGTCACTAGAGGCAATGTGGTGCAGTGGGTAAAGAAATGTCCTTAGAACCAAGAAGACCTAGGGTCAGTTTCTGCCTCTAAAACATACAGGCTGTGTGACCCTGAGCAAGATATTTAATCTCTCTGTATCCCAAGCAGCTAAGAGTAAATATTTAATATGCAAATATTAAATTTAATATTTTGATATTTTTCAATCATTTCAGTTGTGTCCAACTCTTTGAGGTTTTCTTGGCAAGGACACTGAAGTAGTTTGCCATTTTGTTCTCCAGCTCATTTGACAGATTAGGAAACTGAAACAGAGTTAAGTGATTTTTTCAAGGGACACACAGCTAGTAAGTGTCTAAGGGAAGATTTGAACTCAGGTCTTCCTGACTCCAGACCTGGCATTCTATCCACTGTGTCCTAAAATTAATACAGAGACATGTTAAATATTGAATATATAGATAACATAGATAGATATACTTTATGTAGTATATCTCAATTAGTGATTTCATCAGTATGTGTTTGCCCTTTGTAATTTAACACAGTCCTCAAGAGTTCCTGTGGCAGAAAAATTCATCCCCCTGTAGCTGATCAGGCAGTGGGCATCTCAGGACTTAGCTGCCTTGGTCCTCAGATGATTACACATTGTCCACTGCCACGGTCATGCTCACAATCTTTCTAACTTGGGAGAATTGCTCTACTGAAATGACCTTAAAGAAGGCAAGGTCATTGCCATGCTATGACAAGGCATCAGAGAAGACTTCATGGGAATGACTATCGTTACTAGACAAACTGGACATTGGCCATCTCCTATTGTCATACATACCAGATCCTTAACCAGGCTATCTCTTGTGCTGAAGTTCATTCTTTCCCCACCATTATGTCTTAGAAGTTCCACTTTCCTTCAGAGCTCACCATTTCCTATAGGAGGAATACACACACCTTCCAATTAGCAATGAAAATATTTAGTATTTATAGGCCTGGGGTCAGAAAGACCTGAGTTCAAATCCTGCCTCAGACACTTACTAGCTGTGTGACCCTGGGCAAGTTACTTAACCCTGATTGCTTAAGATTATATATGTCCATATTTAACCTCTCAGTGTTCCAGGCAACCCTCTTAAAATTTAAAATTATAAAGAAATTCCTGCCTTGGTAGAGGGAGAGCCCTCATTTAGGAGATCACTATGCTAATGAAATCACAATTTTCATCCAGTTTTTATCCCATTTTTTCTGTGTCTTATCACCCCCAGGAGAATGCAAACTCACTGAGGGTAAAGATGACTTCCATGTCTATTTTTGTGTCAAGTGTCCAGTAAGGTTTGTCAGACTTAGTTATCATGATATAAATAATCAGTCCACAAACCCACCTCCCTTCATCCTCATATGGCAGGAGGTCAAGGTCCTCTGATGCTCTGATTTTTTTCTGCTGAACACTCTTGAGTATGTCAGTCAACTGCCTTCCTCAGCTGTGGTCACCAGAACTGAACACAACATTCAAGCCATTTCATTTCTCTATGCCTTAGTTTGTCCATCTGCAAAATGGGTTTGATAGTAGCCCCTACCTCCCCCAGTTGTTGTGAGGATCTCAAAGTACAGTATAAATGTCATTAATTATTTGAAATGGGTTAGTAACATGGGCAGATAGGTGGCTTCAGCAGGCCTCTGTCCCTGAGGCATTGTCAGGTCAATTTGATAAGGCTGGAATCATGTAAAAATGTTGCTAAGATTTGCAATGTAGGGCTAACTCCTGTGTATGCTTGGGTTTCCTCAGAGGCCTCCTTTGGATGAAAGGGAGAAGGTGTTGAGAAAAGGGGGTGGATATGGGACTCCAGCTGGCTCCTCTATCACAGCGCTATAGGGACAGGCTCCCCCCATTTCAACACTGAAGCTGGCTTCAGGGGCGGGGGTAGAGTTAGCAGCTAAAAAGAGATACCGTAATATATGAATGACTAAATATAACTGCTTTGAATTGTACCCACAGATCCTTACCAAATGAAAGTCTTGCTTACATAATACAGCACCCTGCAAGAGAGAATTCACCAGGAAAACCTGTCTTATTTGCCCCCCTCTCCTCCTCCCCGCTTCATGGGGCACATTGAGTATTCAACAAAGGAGACAAGAGGCCTGTGTGTGTTTCCCACAATGGGGGCAAGAGGGGGACTGAGGGGGCGGCCCTTGGCTAGAGAAGGGCTTTTTATCCTGGCAGGCAGCAAACAGTAATTTGGCAATAGGCAAATGGTTCTGCCTGGCCTCAGGTCCTTCCCAGGAAGGGAGAGGGCAGGGGGCTCTTGAGAAGAGCTTCGGGTCAAGGGGGAGAACTCTCAGCTAAAGCCATGGGTGGGAAAGGAGGGTGGGCCCTGGGGGGGCAGTGGGCACTTGAACTTGCAGAATCTCCATTATCTCAGGCCTCCTGGGCCCAGATGGAATTCTCCCAGAAATGGTCCAGAGTAAGGGCAGAGATCACCGGGCCACCACTCAGGGCCACGCTACTCTAGATTCCTATGGGAACAGAAATAGCTACAGAGAGCTCTGCTCCAAGTCCCACTCAAAGAAGGGACAAGGACTTGGCATCAGAGATCTAGGGCTGGGAGGGACCATCGAGCCTAACCCCCTAATTTTACAGATAAGGAAACTGAGGCCCAAAGAGGTCTCACCTAGGGTCACACAGATTGCTTCCTTCCTTGTGCTTCTATCCACAGTGACTGGCACACATATAGGTTCTTAATAAATCCTTGTTGTTGATGAGGAAGGAAATAAGCATTTATTAAATGCCTATTATATGCTAGCTGTTTTGTTTCAGGAGGAATCAGAACTGATTCAGGATGATATTCATTATCTTGTCCTCATAGCTTATGCATTAGGCCACCCTACCCCAATAAGCCAGAGTTTAATTCCATGCCCAGCTGACTTCCACCTTCTGTCTTAAAACAAAGGAAAAAGGGAATGAATGGCCTCTCCTGGCCAGGCTGTATCTAAACTATCATCTTCAGCTCTAGGCACCATATCTTGGAAGGACAAGCTTCAGAGAATCGAAAGGAAGGTGCACAGTGAAAGTTCATGACTTCCCATGATCAGGTGAAGGAGCTGGGGATGCCTAGTCTAGAGAGAATATGATTCAGAGACACCTTAATATCTGTCTTCAAATACCTGAAGGGCCGTCTGTCATCTGGAAAGGGGAGTAAATGTTTAAAATTTTCTCCCTGGCTTCAGAAGGCAGAACTGTGTCCAATGGGTAGAAGTCACAGAAAGGCCAATTTCATCCTGAAAGCAACAAGAACTCATTGGCCATCAGAGTTGTCCCAAAGGAGACCAACCACCAAGGGGTCTTGGGCTGCTCCAGCAGAGGCCCAGTAGTCCCTTGTTGGGGACGTTCTACAGTATGGGTTGGCCCAGTGCCCAGCACATGGTAGACTCTCCATAAATATGTAGTGAGTTCAAATCAGCATTTACGTAACTCTAGATCTAGAAAATTTTGTTGTTCAGTTGTTTTCTGGTCATGTCTGACTCTCTGTGACTCCATTTGGGGTTCTCAAGACAAAGATACAGAAGCAGTTTACCATTTCCTTCTCTAGCTCATTTTACAGGTAAGGAAATTGAGGCAAACAAGGTTAAGTGACTTGCCCAGGGTCACACAGCTAGTGAGTGTCTGAGACAAGATTTGAACTTATGTCTTCCTGACTCTGGGCCAGGTGCTCTATCCACTGTACCACCTAATTGCCTGAACCTAGACAGCTGGACAGCCCATAGGCATCTTAAACATGCACAAAACACAATTCAATCCCTTTCCTTCTTCCCCAAACCCTCTTCTGAACTTCCCTATTTCTGTTGAGGGCACCACCCCCCTTCCAGCCATCCAAGCTCATGACCATGGTGCCATCCTTGACTCCTCACTCCACAGATCCAAGCGGTTGGCAGATTTTGTCATGTCTACTTCCAGGAAATCTCTCTCATTCACCCCCCTCTCACCACCACCCTACAGTAAGGCCTTCCTCCTTGAACTATTGCAATAGCCCCCTAGTTGGTCTCCCAACTTCAAGTCTCTGCTCATTCCTCTCCATTCTCCTCCCAGCTGCCAGAAAGATTTTCCTAAAATACATGTCTGACCATATCACTCCCCTACTCAATAAACTTCAATGGCTCACTATGACATCAAGGATCAAATATAAATGCCTCTAATTGGCATTTAAAGCTCTTCCCAATCTGCCCCTACCTGGAACTCCCCTTAATGCCTTGGTCCTTTCCAATGTTGGTCCCTTTCTCCCACTGATGAATTCTTTCTTTGGGCCTCCATTTTGGGGACAGGCCCTTACTCAGTCTTACTGAGGCCCAGCCCTCACCAGCTGTACATCTGACTGTCCCAGAGTCCAACACCATGCCCCCACATAAGTACCTTCCCCCTCCACCTCTTTTCAGCTCCCTTAATGTCTCATCTCCCTTTAGAATAAGAGCTCTTGGAGGATGGCTGGGTGCACCATAGAGCACAGAGCACTGGACCTGGAGTCAGGAAGACCTGAGTTCAAATTCAGCTTCAGACACTTACTGTGTGACCCTGGGAAAGTCACTTAACCTCTGCCTCAGTTTCCTCAACATTCAGCTCAAGCACCATCTCCAGGTCCTTCTGGTGCCAGTGCCTTCCCCTCAAGGTTACCTCCTATCTGCTTGCTTTGTGTTTTGTATAGATACATATATGCTTATGCTGCCTTCCACCCAAGAATGTAAGCACGGTGAAGGCAATTACTGTTTCTGCTTTTTCTTTGAATCCTCAGCACTCAGTACTTAGCACATAGGAGGCATTTAATAAACACTTGTTGACTGAGTGATTGATTACAATGTCTTAAAGTACCTTCTGAATCTATTTTGGTCACCTGATTCCATCTCACTTTAATGTCTGATGGGGATTCTAGAAGGGAGTTCTACTAGGAGAACCCCAAATATAGCTGAAGGGCCTACAACACTCTAAGTACCAGGAAATTCCAACCAGGACCTGGACATCAAGGAAAGGGAGCAGCATCTGATAAGATGAAAGACTGGCTGTTAAATATATTGGGGGGGGGGGTTCACACTTGGCAGAAATAGATAGCCTGTTTATGGGAGGAAGGAAGGAAAGAAGGGAAGGGGGAGGAAGGAAGGAGGGAGGGAGGGAAGGAAGGAAGGAAGAAGGGAAGGAAGGAGGGAAAGAGGGAGGGAGGGAAGGGAGGAAAGGAGGAGGGGAGGGAGGGAGGAAAAAAGGAAGGAAAGAAAGAAGGAAGGAAGGAAGGAAGGAAGGAAGGAAGGAAGGAAGGAAGGAAGAAGGAAGGAAGGGAGGGAGGAAGGAAGAAGGAAGGAAGGGAGGAAGGGAGAGAAATAGGGAAGAGGGAATAAAGGAGAGAGAATAAAGAAGGAAAGGAAAGAAGGAAGGAGAGCGGGAGGGAGGGCCTTATTAAGTGCCTACTATGTGTCAGGCACTGTAGTTGGGTCGATTCTGAAGTGCACCATTCTCCACTTGTGTCAGCTAAGGTAGAATTCCCTGTAGGATGTAGGGTTTTAACTTTGCACAGTATTATCTATTGTTTAGTATAACACTTTTAGCTATGAAGCACTTTACAGATATCTCATTTATCATAAGAAAAACCCTGGGAAGCAGAGACATTATTGTCCCCACTTTTTTTTTTTGCTTTTTTGTAGGGGTGAAGGCAGGGCAATTGGGGGTTAAGTGACTTGGCCACAGTCACACGGCTAGTAAGTGTTAAGTGTCTGAGGTCAGATTTGAACTCAAGTCCTCCTGACTCCAGGGCTGGTGCTCTATTCACTGTGCCACCTAGCCGCCCCTATTGTCCCCATTTTACAGATGAGGAAACAGGCTGACAGAGACTAAGTGACTTGCCCAGGGTCACACAACTAGTAAGCGTCTGAGGCTGGATTTTAACCCACACATAAAATAGCAAACTTCAAAGATAAGACTTGAACCCTAGACCACAAGAGCAGAGTCCAAACCCCACTCCAGATGTTTCCTAGCTCTAATTCTGGTGCTTTCCCTCTGTGTCTTGTATATAGCCTACCTTGTACATATTTGTCTGCATGGGGTCGCCCCCATTAGATTGTAGGATTCTCTAGGGCAGGGACTGTCTTTTGCCTCTTTTTGTATCCCTGGGACCCAGCACAGTGCTTGGCACACAGCAGGGGCTTAATAAATGTTAATTGATTGATAGTTGTGTGACCCTGGACAAGTCACTCGAGCCTAGGGCTCTTTCCACAGTCTCCTCCAGAGACTGTTGTTCTCTGTGTGTGTCTCCTAAATATCTCCAAACCTATATGGCATGAGCAGCTTGAAATATAAGCCCAGACCAAAAGGACATGGCTCCCCCCAAGGTACTTTCTCCCTCTTAAATGTCATTTTTGTTGCTGTTGTTGTTTTGTATTTACTTCAGCAAGGGAACTGAGAGTTTTGGGGAAGGGGGAGTTTTTCACTCAGTGCTCGCAGATCCCTAAGGAAGACCGAGTTATTACTACATTTCTCTGGACCATAGCTGCAGTCCTGGACTTTTGTTCTCAGCCAAGAGTCCTGTGGGACCTGAAAGGCCAACTCTGTTCTGGCTGCCTTCTTCTCTTCCTTGCCTTCTTGGGATCAAGCCCTCCCCTACCCCCTCAGCTCTCAGAAAATTGGGCATGGGTCAGAACACAGAGTACCTTAGCCTTTCTCCCCAGACCACCCAGAGATCATGCCTTCCCTCTACTCCCACTCAACTAATCTAATAACTGACCTTTTTTCTTCCAGAGTCCACTCTTAAAGAATGTATCCTGTGCCCCACCCCCATCCCAAGCAAGATGTGATGACTCCCTGTGCCAACTCTACCCAATGAGAACAGAGGGATGCCTTTGTAGTGTGATCCAGAGACACCAGAAAGGACTCCCCAGTCTCAGTATATTTCCTCTGCACAGAAAATGGAAAATCCACCATTAGAGTGTCATTCCTTTGGGATAAGCCTTGCCTTCTACAGCATCCTTGCTTAATGTGCAGACCTCCCAGTGAAAGTATATTTAGACCCCAGGGTAAGGTGATTTCTCAGCTGCTTCCAGGAAAAATAGATTAGCAGGAGAAAATCTGGGTGCCCACATTTATTACTCCTACCACCAACATTTATTAAGAACTTCTGTGTACAAGGCATTATGCTCTGAAAAGAAAAAAGCAAACGGGGGTGGGGAAGAGCCTATCCTGATTCTTCTCTCCCCAGGATGATAATCTTGAAACTTGCCAATCTCAAGGGTGGTTCCACACTTTCCTTCCTTTCTATCTGAGCAATCCAGTTCAGTCTAGGCTCTCCTTTTCCACTCACTAAATCTCATTCATCCATCCTCCTTCCACAACATCACTCCCATCACCCCCTGTTCTCTCCACTCTACTTCCAGCCCTCAATTCTTACCTGGAAGGGCCTCCAAAATGATCTCCCAGTCTCCAGTGTCTCCAAGTCAATCCATCCTCCAGACAAACACCAAGTTGATATTCCTAAAAAATAGAACTGACTGTATCATCTCCCTGCTCAAGAATCTCCACTGGTTCCCAGTTATCCTTAGATAAACTATAAACCCTTCAACCTGGGCTGTAAAGCCTAAAGTTTTGTTCTCACTACCTTCCCCATCATATTTCCTATTATTCTCCTTCCTACAAGGTACATTCTTCATTCTAGTCAGACTGGCCTGACCGTGGTTCCTTCCCAGCACACATTTAACCTTCTGCCTTTGCATAATTGATCCCAACTTATCTGAAATACCCTCCCTCCTTACCTCGGCCACCTTGAATCCCTAGTATCCTTCAAAGCACAGATCAGGAGCCACTTCCTCCATGAGACCTGGTCCGATGACCATAGCTTTAGCCGTGTCTACCTCTTAAAGTTCCTTTTTCATTCATTTGTTTTTACTTCTGCCAGGGGTGTGGTGGATAGAGCACTGGACCTGGAATCAGGAAGATCTGAGTGCAAATCCAGCCTTAGATACTTCATAGCTATGTAGTTCTGGACAAGTCAATGAGCCTTTCTCTGTCTCAGTTTCCTCATCTGCAAATGGGCTTAAAAATAGCCCCTACCTTCCAAGACTATCATTGTGAGGACCAAATAAGATAATATTTGTAAAGCTCTTTTTCTAACCTGAAAGCACTATATAAATACTAGCTAGTGTTATCATTACTATTTTATATTATAGTACATCATATTATTGTTAATTATATATTATAATTATTGTTATTATTATTCATGGGTCATCATTGGATGTGGGCTGATTGTGTCGGCATAGACCTACATAGGCCTCTGATCTGCAGGCCTATGATTTATTCACATGCGTTACTCCAGGAGAACATCAGCTTCATGAGGGGCAGGGGCTGTTCTGTTTTTGCCTTTTGTCTCTCTAGGAGGAGGAGGAGGAGCAGGAGGAAGAGGAGGAGGAGGACTCTTACACTAAGTTCTCGGTGCCACATTTTAAGAAGGTTGTTGATGACTTGGAAAGCATCCAGAAGAGAGTGAGCAGGATGATGAAAGGCCTCAAGATCACAGGAAGCTCAAATGCACTAGGAAAGTCCTATTTTGTTTCTGTCTTTATATCCCCAGCCCCTATCCCTATACACAGTGTCTGGCACATTGTAGGTATACTAATAAATCTTTGTTAAATTATTGAATCTATTGTGAGGGAACTTGGGATGTTACATGAGGAGCAGGGAAGACTTCCAAGGGGTCATGCTAGCTGATTTAATGTATTTGAAGGGCTTTGGCCCAGAAGAGGGATTGGATTTATTCTGCTTGGCTCCAGAGGGCAACATGAAGAACCGTGGGTAGATCCTGGGTAGAAGCCAATAGGGGGTGTCAGGAAAAGTTTCCTAACCAATAGAGCAGTCACAAAGTGGAATGGAGCTCCCTTGGGTGGCTTCCCTCTCATTGGAGTCCTTCAGGAAAAGGCTGGATGACCGTCTACAAGGACTGTTTTAGATAGAATTCCTTCACTGTCATGGGTTGAGCTGGAGATCTATAAAATCAGAACTTGTGATTCTTCCAGAAGAAGTCTAAGTGTTAACTTCACACCTGATCCAATCCTATGTATCAGCCTCCCTGCCTCCCCGTTCACACTCACACAGGTTGCTCTGTAACCCCTACAATCCATCATAGTGTATAAAGAGCCAGCCTCAAAGCCAGCGAGAACTAGTAGACTTGAATCCCACTTCTGATACATACTGGCTAAGTAACCCTAGGCAAGCCACTTTACCTCTTAGTTAGAGGGATTATGGTATGTGTTTAACAACCAGCTCTCTGCAGGAAATAACTAAACACTTGACACACTTTTAAGTTTCATCTGCATCATTAACATTTTCCCCATCACTTTCTAGATGATCAACAAAACAATACATCAACCCCAATTCATAGTCGATTTCTGAGATGTGAATGCTCACATTGAACATTTCACAATTGACTCTTCCAAGCCAGTTGGAGATGGTTACACACACCAGTACTCTAGACAACACCCCCAAGACTATAAGATGCAGAGAAGGTATAGACCAGTATTGGTAGAGGGAACCTTCTCACCTGGGAGTTCTATATGCCAATGAAATCATGGGCCCAATCCTTCTCCCTAATGATCATACAATCATAGATTTTGAACTCAAAGGGACAGTAGAGGCCAAGCTATTTGGCAAGTGAGGAAACTGAGTTCGAGACATTAAATTACTTGCCAAAGGTCATCAAGGTAACAAGTGGTAGGATTAAAATTCACACCAAGGTCTTCTAACTCCAAATTCAGGACTCTGTTCACCTTTATTCATCAGACTGAGTGCCAAAGAACTTTCATTGGTTTCATCTGAAATCAAAGTCATCCCCAAAGGACAAAGATTTCCTTTAGCCTCTAAGTGTGAAGCAGCTAGGCAGCAGCAGTCTCCTCATCTGTATAGTCAGGATTAATAATAACATCGATCAGCTGGGAGTATTATGAAGCTAAAATGAGGTAATATTTATAAAGCACTTCACAAACCTTCAAAGCATTATTTAAATGTGAGCTATTAGTAATAGAATGCTCTATTCACTGAGCCTAGAGTCAAGAGAACCTGATTTCAAATTTGACCTGGCTATGTGACCCTGGGCAAGTCACTTAACCCACTAGAGAAAAAAAATGGCAAACCAATACAGTATCTTTGCCAAGAAAACACTGAGGACAGTGCAGTCCATGGGGTCTTGAAGAGTTGGACGTGACTGAACAACAAAATTAGTAGTAGAATGTGAACTCCTTGAGAGCAGGCGCCATTTTGTCTTTGTCTCTCCAGTGTCTGGCACATAATAAACACTTGATAAATCCTTGTTGAATTAAAACTGCTTGGGTCACTTGTTTCGTTCAAGATACATCTGACAACTTTTAGTGGGATTGGACAGTGGGTCTAATGCAGGGTAAGTATGGTAAATCCTTTGTCAGAAGGCAGGAGGGCAGAAGTCCAGAGCTGAGAGCCCTCCTCTCCTCTCCACCCCAGGCTTAAAGCAGAGGCCAAGAGAAATGGGAATGTGACAAAAGCCCAGAAGGCAGAATTAGCATGAAGACACCAGGCTCCGAGTGGTTTGATGCCAAGGCCGGGGAATTGGCAAATATGAGATATTTGCTGGAAAATGTGGCATTTGGGACAGTAAAGCCATGCTTGCTATCTGCATGAAAACATGCTTAATTTGTTTAGTGGGCCATAGGATCTGTGAGCTTAATTCAAGTGAGCTCATAGATTTCCTAGTGAGTCTAAAAGGCAGTGTATTCCATCTGTGAGCTAGGAATACCCTTCACACCTAACCAAGCAAGCAACCTTCAATGAAGTATTATAACAGCTAATACCATAGAGCTCTTTGAGATTTACAAAGCACTCTGCACACACCCCACCATTTGATCCTCACAACAATCCTGAAAGACAGGGGCTGGCATTATCCTTGTTTTACAATTGAGTCAAATAGAGGTTAAGTAACTTGCCCAGAGTCACAAAACTAGTATCTGAGGTCAGACTTGAACTCAAGTCTAGACTTCAGGTCTAGAGCTCTATTCACTGCTCTAGCTCCCTAATTAGTAAATGAATGTAAGGGTCCCTCTGGTTACTCATCTGCCATTAACATCACGTCCAAGAAAAACAATGAATAGAAAAGGAATCTTTCATATAGTTATGTTGTCAGAAACAAAGACAAGATTATTTGCATAATTCCAGAGAGCTTATTTTCAAAAATGTAAACATTATATTAAACAATTTTAGGGGCAATGATTAGATGTAAAAATGGAGACAGAGTGTATGCTTTTGAATAAAAATAGAGGAGACAGTTAAAGGCAGTAGAAAAAATGGTGGCATCAACAACTACCTCTCACCTCTGATGCTGTGTCACTGTTACTAAACTTCTCTGTGCCTCAGTTTCCTCAACTAGAAAATGAGAGAATCAGACTAGTTATCCTCTTAATGTATGATCCTCCCCAGAATCTTGACTTGCTGCACGCTGCCACCATGTTAGAGCCGTTGAGATCCACCAGTAGGGCTGGTGCCGATGTCTTCATCACAAGCCTAGAGCAAGGAGATTCTAATTTGATTACCTGACAAAGACCCATGTGGGAAAGGCCTTGGTAGCCTGGAAATGGCTCAGATCTCTTCTTCTTCTGTGCCCTCCCCTCTGATGAAGGCTGTGGGGGAGCATAGCCCCTGTGTTTTTCCCCTCATCCCCTTACCTAGGCACCTTGATCAGTCAAGCAAATCAGGGATTGGGAACAGAACTATCCAAAGGGAATTGTCTGTGAGGACAGAGTCCCAAGGTCAGACAGTCTCCTATGTGTCGAACCCTGTCTTTGCATATGTGCTAATGTTGGCTAGTAACTTGGCAGAGTAAAAGGTGATGCAAACTTAGGTCTTCTGAGACCTAGTTCAATTCAAGCATTTATTAAACACCTATTATGTGCCACACAGTAGCTAGGTGACACAGTGAATAGAGCACTGGACTTGAAATCAGGAAGACTCTTCTATATGAATTCAAATTCAGCCTTGGACTCTTACTGGCTGTGTGACCCTGGGCAAGTCATTTAACCCTGTTTGCCTCAGTTTCCTCATCTGTAAAATGAGCTAGTGAAGGAAATGGCAAACCATTCCAGTATCTTTGCCAAGAAAACCCCAAATGGGATCATGGAGAGTCAGATATGACTAGAAAGACTGAACAAGAAATGTTCCAGGTACTCATGCTAGACCAGCCCTAGGTATACAAAGTCAGTCCCTGACCTTAAGGAGAAACAAATCAACTTGTTAACAAGCCCTTATTAAGCCCCTCCTATGTGCCAAGCATTGTGCTAAGCCCTGGGGATACAAAGACAGAAACAAAATTGTCCCTGCCTTCAGGGAGCTTACATTCTTCAGGAACCCAAGTGTGGGAACATCATTCCTTCTGTTATTCCAGGTTGCCTCTTTCATTCAGGTAGAATAAAAGGTCAGGAAACAGTACCATGATTTAGCATCTGACAGCTTGCCAAGATACCATAAGTGACATCATTTCCTCTTGTGGACAAGAACAGGGACACTTTTGGTCACAGTATTCCTGGTGCTTTGCATAGCTCTAGAGGATACTTATTAGTTTGTTTAATTTAATTTCATCCTGAACCCCTTACCTGTTTTATGGACAGCACCAAGCATAGGGTCTTGTACCTAGTAGGTGTTTAAGGTTTGTTGAACTGAATTAAGACCAAAAGAAAAATCTTAGTCAAATTTAGTGACCCGGGTCAACAATCAACCTCCTTCGATATAGCTTTTCTTTTCTTCACAGTCCACTGACCCCAGGACTGAATGCTGACATTACCATCCTTGTCATTTAGTCAAGGAAAGCCTCCAGGATAAATGGAATTCCTAGTCCGATTCAAGGTAGGATTCAGCTGCTACTTCCTATGAGAGGATTTTGTTCCATGTCGGTTCTCAAAAAAGATAATGATTATTTTGTATTTAATTTCTGTATATTTTATACGGGCTTATCTGTGATACATGTTGTTTTCCTCCAATAGAACATGGAAGGGAAACTGAGGCTAGGCACTACAAAACTTTTCTTTTGATTTCTACAGTGCGTGCTGCTAGCTTTTTGAAACTAGATCCAAAGAGATACCATACCATGCCTGCCCTTTGACCCAGATATATCACAACTAGGGGAATGTATGGGGTGTGGGAGGGCTGTACCTCCACCTCTAATGTCCCACCTGTCACCCAGCTCTCACTTGTGGCTTCAAAAAGCTGTAGGATGCACAGCTGCCACACCCCAGTAAACCTCAGATGTTTCTAGGTTGGGGGTAACCAATAAGCCTCACACTCATTGATGAGTTAGGGGGCTGTCTACCCTACGCATGTGAAGACTTCCCCCAGTGGAATGTGTAGGTGAGAACAATTTGTTCCAAGGCCATGAAGGTGGAGGAAGCAGACCTTATGGAGCACTTAGAGCTTGGTCAGACATCGAAGACGCCAAGGTCATCTGCTGCATCCCAGGTCATCTCCAATCTTCTTGTCCTGTCCATAGACTTCATTGACTCTGGAAGAGAGAGTGAGGCTGACAACTTTGTGCAGTTCTGCCTCACTTAAATCCAATTCACACAGGAACCAAGACATCACCCCAGGATGTCACTGGTCCTCTTCAAAAATGAAGGACAAACAATAATCACAACTAGGCCCATGCCTCCAAAAAGCCCAAAGAAAGAGGAAAAGCACCCATGCATACAAAAATTATTTATAGCCGCTCTCTTGGTAACCAAAAATCAGAAATCATGGTCTACCCTCCTAGTAGGGAATGCCTAAACAGATTATGATATACTAATGTAACAATGTCATTGTGCATTTTGCCGGAGTGGGGGTGGGGGGAGAGGGGCAATTGGGGCTAAGTGACTTGCCCAGGGTCACCGAGCTAGTAAATGTCAAGTGTCTGAGGCCAGATTTGAACTCAGATCCTCCTGACTCCAAGGCTGGTACTCTACCCACTGTGATACCTAGCTGGCCCTAACATTTTCAGCTAGAAGCCCAGTTCTTTTGCTCTTCAATATATAGTGTTCCAAGACCTGTAATCTTTTAGTATTGCCAATGCCAGGTCTTATGATTCTAATTGTGATGCCATCATCTGTAAATTGGTTTTTTCTTGTTGTTTGTAATATTTTGTCCTTGATCTGGGGTTTTTGAAATTTACCTATAATATTCCTGTGAGTTTTCCTTGCGAGATCTCTTTCATATGGTGATTGGCAGATTTTTTCCTATTTCTACTTTGCCCTCTTGTTCTAATGCTTCACTACAATTTTCTTTAGTTATTTTTGTATTGTTATATCAAGATTCTTTTTTTTATCAGAACTTTCAGGTAGTCCAATTGTTCTTTTGTTTTCTCTTCTTGATCTGTTCTCTGGATCTATTGTTTTTCTTATGTTTCACACTTTTCTATTTTTTTATTCTTTATATTTTGTCTTTTATTTCACCATCTCTTATAACTTCACTGACTTCCCCTTGCCCAATTCTGATTTTCAAGGAGTTATTTTCTTCCTTAAAATTCTGGTTCTAATTGGTTGATTTTCTTGTCATAATCTTCTTGCTTTTCTTGTATTATTCTCATTTTTCTTTTTAATTTTTCCTCAATCTCTCTAATTTGATTTTTTTTTCTTCTTTTTGGTGGGGAAGGCAGGGCAGTTGGGGTTAAGTGACTTGCCCAAGGTCACACAGCTAGTAAGTGTTGAGTGTCTTAAGGCCAGATTTGAACTCAGGTCATCCTGACTCCAGGGTCAGTGCTCTATTCACTGTGCCACCTAGCTGCCCCTCATTGGGTTTTTAAAGTCTTTTTTAAGTTCTTCAATGAATTCTTTTTGTCTAGGTGACCATTTGACAATACTCTTTGGGATAGAAGAGAGTTTCTTTCCTTCAGTAGACCAAGCTGCCTGAATGGGGACCCAGCTAGTTGGGTAACTCAGCTCATCCTCTCCCTCTCCCTCTCCTCCTCTCCAAAGGAAGGTAAATTTTGATGGCCAGAAGCTCTCCACTTAACTTGGGATTTGCTGGCTAGATTCCTTTCTTCTTTCCTTCCTTCCTTCCTTCCTTCTCTCCTTCCCTCCTTCCTTCCTTTTTTTTCTTTCTTTTTTCTTTCTCTCTTTCTTTATTTCTTTCTCTCTTTCTCTCTCTCTTTCTCTCTCTTTCTCTCTTTCTTTCTCTCTTTCTTTCTTTCTTCTCTCACAAAACCTTAAACACAATTCACTGTAAAGCTCATAGATTGGACCACAATAGGCCTCTGCCCAAGCTCCATTTGGAGGCTGTATTTTGGGCCCTCCTGGCTTAGAGTGAATGTCAATGGTAACTGTTTCTCTTTGGAACAGCAACCCTGAGGGTCTTCTCCTCTCATCTTGATTTTTCCTCTCTTTCTTTCTTTCTTTTTTTTTTTTTTGCCTTTTGGAGGGCAATTGGGGTGAAGTAACTTGCTCGAGGGTGGACGGCGGGTTTTGGGGGGGGGGGGGGGGGGTGTGGGTATTAAGTGTCTGAGGCCAGAACCGAACTCAAGTCCTCCTGACTTTACTCACTGCGCCACCTAGCCACCCCTCTCTCTTTCTTTTTTGCTAATTAAAGGGGCCATCCCTTGACTCACTTCTTAAGAGGCCTATTCACTGAATTGGCATTACCTCACCCTAAGTGAGTACTTGAAAAGGCCTTACTTAGCCTAAAAGGGCCAGGGTCTCCCAATGCATCCTAGGTCATCTCCAGTCATCCTGATGAATGTTTGGTCACTGGATCCAACTGGCTCTGGAGGAGAAAGTGAGGCTGGTGACCTTGCACAGCCCTTCCTTCTTCAAATCAAAGTCTACTGCAAGTCATGTCATCATTTCCCTGATTCCACGGTCCTCTTCAAAAATGAAGTACAAACACAACAATTCTCTGAAGTCAAACTCTGATCTTCTCTGTTCCCACAGTAGCTTTCTATAGTTGTATTCTTTCTCCTTTGCCTGTGAATTTCTTTCGGTAATAATTTAGTTTTTATAATCACCTCTAGTCCTGGAGTATGGGAGATGAAGCATCTAATCTCTTATCCTCTTCAGTTCTCCCCTCTGATCTTGAACTCACACCAAGACCTCCAGCCTCCTGTAAGCACCTACAGCCATCAGCATCCTGTACCACTCCTGCACTCACCAGGAGTGTGCTGGCTCCTTCTTGCCCCAGTTGCTTTCCACAGCACAGCTGGGTCTGGTGGTCTTTGTCAGCCAAGATTCCCTAAATTTTTCCCAGGTCAGACGCCCAACTCCTCTCACTGTCCCTGTGGCCAGGCCAAGGCAGCCTCCCAACCCAGCTAACCCCTGGTCTTGCCCCTTGTTAAAGCAGACCCTAGCCTGGAGGTGTTTACTCCTCACTAGGAAGAAATCTGGTTTTGGGATTTTTCTTAAGGTCTTTTCCAATTGTCCCAGAAGGACCCTATTCTTCCCCAACTCTTACTTGTTTTCACAGCTCTATGTTTGCCCAGAGTCACTATTTTATCTCTTGTGGAGGAAAATCCCGAGAGCTTGAAGTTTTCTGACATACTCCACCATCTTCCCAGAATCCTCTCCCAAAGAAAAACATCTTTGCAATCCATTATACTTTCAAGAAATGACAAAAAGAAAAGTGTCAAAGAAAACTGGGAACTGAATGTTTTGTGAACTGATGCAAAGCAAAGTGAGCAGAATGAGGAGAATAATTTCTACCATGTTAACAATATTAAAAAGCATAACTTTGAAGAAAAGACTTCCTTCCTTCCTTCTTTTCTTCCTTCTTTCCTTCCTTCCTTTCTTCCTTCCTTCCTTTCTTTATTCCTTCCTTACTTCCTTTCTCTTTCTTCTCTCATAAAACCTTAAACACAGTTCATTGTGAAGCTGTTGCAGCAAGCACCCCAGCATCCCCAGAGTGGCTGTCAACACAGGTCCCTAGATCTGCTTTTCTAAAGGAAAGCAACTCAAAGTGGGTTAACAATCTTGCTTTAATCAATCAAACATATCATTTACCTAGTTCAGGGGAAAAAGTCTGCACCCCAAACTTCAGAGTATACAGACAGAAGTTATAAGCAGAAGTTACAAGAAGACAGAGAAACATTTCAAGCAGACAGGCCTCCAACTATCTGACTGTTACGTCCATACCTAGTCACAGTTACCAGAGAGGGAAGCACCAACATCTGGGTTTTCAAAGCCGGGGGGCTCAATGGCTGCCCAGGGTCTCATCTGGCTAAATCACATAACTCTTCTCAAAGTGAGCACCAAAACAAAGCCTCCCATCAGGGTTTATATAGCCTTCTCCTGGCTCAGAGAATGTCACAACCCTCTTGACCCACTGCCCAATCACAAAGTATCTCCTGAAAAACAAGCCTCTTGCCACAGGCTCCAGGTGCACTTAAGTCTATCACAATAGGTGGTCCAATATGTGACATGCCCAGTAGAGAGGTAGTGAAAAGGATACAGAAGGAAACATACATAAAATTTTAGATATGGCCAATGTGGGGATTTGTTTTGCCAGATTATGAATCTATGCATTGAGGGCTTTATTTTTTATGGGGGTTTTTTTCAGTTTGTTCAGTTGAGGGGGGAGAGGGAAAAAGTTAGTGTGGCTAGCTCTCTGAGGGCAGGGACACATGTTATATCCTTCTACATCACCGAGCACTACATCAAATGAAATAATATTTGTAAGGTGCTTAACACAGTACCTGGCATATAGCAAGTGCTTAATAAATGTTTCCTTCCTTCCTTCCTTAATGAATACTTAGAATTCTATAACTGTCAGACTAGAAGGGACCTGTATGTTGAGAGATTAATGGCTTGTTCAATCTTTAGGAATGCAAAGGAGAACCTCAGGCAGGAACATAGGTGCAGATGAATGAACTCACAGATTTAAGATCTGAGTATGGAAACCTTTTTCCATTTGGGCCAAGCCTAGAAGGTGAAGACCAAGTTCTCTGAGATTTGGCCCAGACACAAACAGTTTCTGCATGCAAAGTTAGTGAACTTCCCACACCTCTGGGAGAAGTCTGCAAGAGATAAGCTCAGACCAATATTTCCCTAGAAATCCACTGTTTGTTCCAGACTCCCAAGCTCCAACATCATGGGATGAAAAGACAGAAAGTATGGAGTCAGGACTACTGCTGATGATCGGCCCTTAGAGGGTCACAGCTGTCCTGTTGTCAGCCTAGGTCTTGGTCCTCAATACAGGTAGCAAAATCTTAACGAGACACCTTGATCTGATCCAGATGTTCTTTCCATCAAGCTTCATCATTATTAAGAATTAGCTCTGTCATTAGCACACCAAGCTATCAACGATAATCCTTAATGCCATCTGGAATGGGTTATCTCTCCCAGCACGGGGACCAGATGGTACCTGTTAGGAAAGCCATAACTACAGGTTGGCTGAGAGATAGATGGAAAGTGTCTGATCGTGATCGGCCTGGCTCTAACGGATGGGCTGTGTCTGCTCCTGACAATGTCGTGGTGCTCCCTGCAGGCCACAGTGAACTCTGTTTATGGCCACCCTGGGATGGCCCACTTGGGCTCGGCCTAGTGGTCACACAGCACAGGGTGAGTAGGAAAGGGCCCTGGATTAGGAGTCAGATAACCCAGGCTTGGCTCCTGGTTCTAACTGTGTGACCTTGGATAAGATATTCTATATCTCCAGCCCTTATCCTCCCCAGGTATAATATGAGAGGGTTGGACTAGATCTCTAAGGTCCCTTCTAGTCCTGAATCTCTGATTCTTAAAGTTCTTTGCAAATCTAGTCTATGATCCTAAGTCACTTCCAGTGACCATATACATGACAGTCAATGTGATGTGACAGATAGAACCAGCCCCAAGGTCCTGAAGACCAGGGTTCAAGTCTCCCCTCCCCCAGGCAGTGACTGTATCACCCTGGAAAAGTCATTAATCTTCAAGTCACTGTCTATAACAGAGCCTCTACTCTCTACATGGGCAGAGGAAGCCCCTCACTGGACATTTCCTCCATGGATGAAATCACAAACCTGCTCAGAAGATAATTATCATATACACATATTATTTGAACCGCACAGCAGCTTTGTGATGAACATTGCTATTGTATTATTTCCATTTTCCAGGTGAGAAAACCAAGGTTCAGAAGGGGGAACACAGCTAGTGTTTGAGCCACACGAGGTCTGCTGAATTCAAGCCCTGATCCCTTTCTATCCCACTAGACTTTCTTACTGCAGCAGTTAACATTATCTGCTCCTGCAAACCCATAGCTTGAGTCACCTTCCTATGTAGGGGACAGTGTTAGTACAGAGAAACCAAATTCATTTGCTCAAAAAATTTGCACTCCAAAAATAATTTGCACACAAAAAGTCAATTAAAAACATATTATTTACCTTTCTCCAGTGCTGAGCTCTAAAAATGGAGAGAGAGAGAAAGAGTGAAGAGAAGTGAGAAATGTTTGAAGATTTTCATAGCAGCATTATAAATATGTATATATATTTTTGCTTTTGCAACTGTATATCTATATATACATATAGACATACAGTTGCAAAAGCAGAAGCAACTTGGTAGCTCAACAATAAGGGAATGGATAAATTGTGGTACGTTAATGGAATGGAATGCTATAATGCCATTAAGACTGGCAAGTGTGAGGAATACAAAGAAATCTGGACAGATTTTTTTATGAAGTGAAAAAAGCAGAGCCAGAAGAATGAAGTGCCCTAAACAACAATCATATAAAAGGAAAAAGGAATGAGGATGGATTGTTGGCCTGGATTAGCCTCCCTTGCCCTTCAAGGGAGAGGCTGAAGGGTTGTTCTAATAAATTTTGTATTGATGTGATTCTAATATTCCAGTGGTTCTGGGATCTACAGGCTCCAGATTTTCCTCCCAAGAGGCAGATTCCCAAACCACTTATGTCAACCCTTCCTTTACCCCCCTTGTCTATCTCTTCCCATAAGGTCTTCACAGGGATCTGAATGTACATAGTTTACAAACAAGTTTAGTTGATAGAATAGATGTTCCATGTTAAGCTAATAAAACATTTCATTTTTAATGGGAATGAAATTCAGAGCAAAATATTTGGTCTGGGGGCAGGTGTGCAGAGACCACTGAAATTTCTCCTAACTATATTATCACAAATCCCCAGAGAGAAATTCTTAATACCTGCGAACAGGTACAATTACATGTCTTTGATTTAAGAGCAGCTTCCTCTTCTGTGTGTTTCTGCAACCTGACAGGGACCAGATTAATGGCGGCCATATTTCACACTTGGGGCTGTCACATGAATCCCAAAGAAAGAACAGCGAAATGTCTCTGCATGGGCATGGGGCTTGTACAATAATTGATGCCATGCTTGGGACCCAGTGCAATGAAAGGGGACCCTGGAACAGTGACTTTTTTCCTTTCCAGTAAGAATCTCCTCCCATTGGGAGCAAAGAAAAGAAGTCCAATGTTTCTTGTGCATGACAGCCTTCCACATACATGAAGACAGTGATCATGTCCCTTCCCAAGTCTTTTCTCCAGGCTCATCCATCCCCAGTTTCTTTGATCAATTCCAGACAGCATGATCTATAGCACTTTCCCCCATATGTGTGACTCTGGGCAATTCACTTAAACTCTCTTAGCCTCAATTTCCTCATCTGTAAAGTGGAGATAATAAAATGTAGAGTGTTCTGTGAGCCTTTAAGTGTAGCTAGTATTATTATTTCTCAACATGAGGCCTCCAAAACTGGACAGAGTTCTCCAGAATGGTTCAGACAAAGGCAAAGCACAGTAGGCTTGTCAGATTTCCTCATTCTGGATATTATTCCCCTTTTTCATCTGACCTAAGATCAGATTAGTTTTTTTGGCTGCCACATCACACTGTTAGCAAATATAGAGCTTGTGGTGCACTATAAACCCCAGACTGTTTTCAAACAGTTGGATGCCTTCCCCGTGCTATACTTACACAGTTGATGTGTTGAGCCCAAATTTGGTGTGCTCCTCTTTTAAATTTCATCTTGTTAGCTTCAACCCACCTGCCAAATCATTTAAAATATAAATTCATTGATGCATTCCATTTTGACACAACAGACACTTTCCAATAAAACCCTTTATAAAATATATTCTCCAAGAAAAAAAATTGATCAGTTATTAATAGAAACTTTAGCAACATGGATATATAGAAAGATTACTCAATCATAGGTACATGGAAAGAACCTCAGAGCTCATTGAGACCACCCCCTCTTATTTTACAGATATGTAAACTGAGGAACAAAAATGGTACTAACATCAACTGTTACATTTGACTAAGGCAGCACTGTCTCTACATGCTGTCTCCATTTACTCTGTTATGGGCATTGTGAATTATTGGTCTTTTAGGCTCTGTTATCCTTGCTCTGAATTCAAGTCTTCCAAAGCCTCTCTGAATTCTTTATAACTGAGAGGTAGCCAGGGAATGCCATAGTGCAGAGTTCTGGTCCTGGAGCCAGGAAGCCCTGAGTTCAATTCTGGCCTCAGGCACTTACTAGCTGTGTGATCCAGCTTCTGGATCTGTGATCTGCTTCAATTTCCTCAACCGTAAAACAAAGATCATGATAGAACCTAATTCTCAGGGTTATTGTGAAGATCAAATGAAATAATATTTGGAAAGTGCTTAGCATAGTGCCTGGAAGATAGTAGGTGCCTAATAAATATTTGTTTCCTTCTTTTCCCTATGACCATCATTACTTGTGATTTAGTAATATCCCATTGCTCTAATTAATGTCATAATTTTTTCACTCTTATAATCTTTTTTCAGCCATGATTCTATCATCTAATGTGTTAGACATCTCTCCAACTTTGTGTCATCTGCCAATTTGACAAGCATTCCTTTTTCCAGATCATTGATGAAAATCATAAGCAGCAAAGAGACAATAACAGAGTTCCGGGCACTCCACTACAGACTTTCTCTATGTGAACATCAACATAATAATGGATATTCTTTGGCTCCAGTCAATCAACTAGTTCCAAACCCATCCAAATGTACTTTGAATGAACTTCACCTACCTGGGAGGTAGGTGACTATTATCCTCATTTTCCAGTTGAGGAGTCTAAGGCAAACAGAAGTTAAGTGACTTGCCCAGGATCATACAGCTAGTAAGTGTCTGAGGCTGAATTTGAACTCAGATCTTCCTAACTCTAAATCTATCACTCTATCTACTGTGTCTCCTAGCTGCCCCAAAGATATGACTTAGCCCTGTGGCTTTCAGCAAGGTATATTTTAGAAATATCTCCTATTAGAAAGATATATTAAGATATATCACAAAGGTATACTATGAGACTTGGCAAATGTAGCTTTCAGCAAAGCATATTTGACAATATTCCCCATTAGAATGTAAGTCCCTTGAGGTCAGGGACCATGTTTTCCCCTTCCTTTAAATCCCCAGTTCTTAGCACCATTCCTGGCACATAGTAACTGTTTAATAAATGCCTATAGACTGGTTGATTAACAAAATATCCCTCTCCCTGATCAAAAAAGAAAATGAATTTAAGCTGCCATGACTTGTCCCTAAGGAACCCATGTTGGCTTTTAGTGATCACTGTTTTACTTTGTTACCTGCCCAGAACCCTCAGGAGGCTGAAAAGTCCTGGGGGAAGGTTTGGCCAAGAAGCATCCCCCTGCATTTCGGCCAGTCAGGCAATTCTGGGGAGGTATATTAGAGCAGTCCAGTAATGGCCTTGGCCCAGTCTAGGGGACAGGTAGTTTTTGTAGGAGAAATTGATTAGATTGAGTCAGTAGCATATAAAAGTAAATTGGTCTGAGTGGTGTCCAATCCATCCAATAGACCTGGGAATAGGAAACTATCAGAGCTGCCTTCTCAGTTGCCAAGAGATACCAGAAAAATTTCTAGTGACAGACTTTATCTGATTGGAGCCAAAAACAAAAAAAAATAAAGCAACTGATTTTGGAAATGGATCAGAAAGTGGAGAAGCACTTTTTTCCTCTTTATTTATAGGTTATTTTCTGCTATTAGTATAGTGTTCTCAAATATACCATTTATACTATCTTTTCATTCCAGATTCACAGAATTTTGGAATCTGAAGCATTTCAGAGACCTGCCTTGTACTTGACTAGGAATCTCCCATATACTATCCTCCATAAGTGGGCATCCAGCCTCTGCCCAAAGACCTCCAGTGAGGAGAACCCCCCCCCCATTGCCTGAGGCAGCCCATCCCACTTGGGAGCAGCTCTAATTGTGAGAGTTTTTCCTGACATCAGCCTAAACTGGCTTCATTGCTGCTTCCACACTGGTCCTCCTTCTGCTCTCTGGACTTAAATGGGGTAGAATTTGTTTTTTGAGCATCTCACCATCCATAACCAAGTGTTTGTGCCAACTCGAATCAAGAGATTTGATTCAAGTTTAACTCTTCCCTACTTTTAATCATTATCCACTAAGGGCTATAAGCCCTGGCACAAGGCCCTGCATATAGTAGATGTTTAGTAAATGTTTCTTGACAATAACTCCTTTACTTTTAGGATTAAAGGATTTAGGACAGGAAGGTTACCTTAGAGCTCATCAGGTCAGTTCCCTTCATTTGCAAAAGCAGATGAGGAAACAGGGGCCAGAGAAGGGAAGTGAAGTATCCAATGTCATACAACCAGGATTCAAAACCAGCTCTCCTGAGTCCAAATCCATTGCTTTCTCTAACCTGCCTGAAAATGTCTTACTAGCACTCAAAGTTGCCATTGCAAATGGAGGGGGATGATGGTAGAAAAGGATGGAATGTAAGGAAAATGTGTCTGTTTTCTTCTCAAAATAGTGGGAGTGTCAGGCAGGGTGATAGACAAAGGGTAAAATAGGGTCCTTGATGGCTTCCCCTCCAAGTACAATCTGTGGTCTAAAACCCATGACTTGGTGTTTGCACCCACTTCTGCTGTTTTAATAAAGAGTTGTATTCACTTTCACTTCTCTGGAGCTCAGTTATCTCTTTGGTAATACAAGCAAAGTAACATTCTCATGAGTTATTTTTTTATTGTTACTTAGTTTCTTTTATTTTTTTGGAGGGGGTAAGGTAGGGCAATTGGGGTTAAGTGACTTGCCCAAGGTCACACAGCTAGTTAAAGTGTCAAGTATCTGAGGCTGGATTTGAACTCAGGTTCTCCTGACTCCAGGGCCAGTGCTCTATTCACTGCACCACTGTAGCAGCAAGCACCCCAGCATCCCCAGGATGGCTGCTCACACAGGTTCTTGGATTTGCTTTGTTAAAGGAAAGCAACTCAAAATGGGTTAACAGGTTTACTTTAATCAGTCAGACATATATCGTTTACCTTGTTCAGGGGAAAAAGGTCAGCACCCTGAACTTCAGAATACACAGACAGAATTATCAAGTCAGAGAAACAGATCAAGTAGACAGATTTCCAAACTGTCCAACCATTACATCCATATCAAACAACATCTGGGTTTCAAAGCCGGGGGGCTCTGGACAACGACTTTCCAGAGTTTCATCTGACCAAATCACAGAACACTTCGCAAAGTGAGCCCCAAAACAAAGCCTCAAATCAGGATTTATATAGCCTTTTCCTGGCTCAGAGAATGTAACAACCTTCTGGACCCACTGGCCAATGAAAAAGTATCTACTGAAAAACAGGCCTCCCACCCCAGGCTCCAGGTGCACTTTAGCCTAGGGGCAGGGAAGATCTTCAAAAATTTACATGCCCATTACAACCACCTAGCCTCCCCTAGAATAATATTCTCACTAACTAGCTCACAATGTTGTTATAAGACTCAAACAACAGGAATTCATTAAGTGCACTATGTGCCAGGCACTGTGCTAAGTAAGACCTGGGAATCTAAATATAAAAAAAGGAAAAATAGTCTCTGCCTTCAAGGAGTTTGCAACACACAAAATGGAGTTGAAAATGGAAGCTTCAGGAGGAGGAACTGACCCATGGGAGAAGCAGAGCATCATGGGATATTCCAGGGTGAGGAAGCCATGGGGAAGTAAGTTGGGTGTTCCAGGATGAGGAGGCCCCGGGTGCTGAGGGAAGGGTGAGATGGCAGCTGAGGCATGATGTTGACATCCCCAATGGTCAGCATAGTCAGAAAGGAAGTGAAGATTGACCAACTTTGGGCCCTTCCCCAAAATGGAGGCCCCAAGAGTAATTCACCAATGAAAGAAGGTGGCTGTCATGGCAGGTGGATGCTCCAGGGCGAGAAGGCCACAGGGTGTAATGCCAAGCAAAGGCAACTTCCAAGGTTCAAAATACCAGCATAGCCGCTTGCCACTTTATTAGTGACAAATTAAGAACAGAGAAAATCAAAATACAGCATAATTCAAAATACAGCATTAACCAAGTGTAATTCAATAATTTCCAAGCACTACTCCACCCCTAGGCTGTACATTCATTTAGTCAATCACAAAGTCCCTCTTCTCAAATGCAGATTAGTTTCCAATCATAAACAAAGTACATTCATTTGGTCAGTCACAGAGCACCACCTTCTCAAAAGGGGCAGTAGAGAGCACAAAGGCCATCTACCCCTGAGTTACAACAAGGTTAAGATATCATCACAGCATTTAATACCCAAAGAGAGGTCTTTTCTTCATCTTGACCCGAGGCAAGTTCTCAGCAATCTCTGTTCCTGGGGAGACAAAGCTTAACAAGGCCACAAGATATGTTGCCAGTGTCCTCATTAAATTCATTCTCTGTCTACAGAACAGTCCTAGGACCCCTGAAAACATCAGCAAGACCCTCTTCCAGGATTTCTGTACAACAAGAAAATCCTTCTTCGGGGCTTCTGAACCAACAGCCAGGTTCTATAACCTCTGCAACAACAGCACTGTCCTCCACCAGCAGACAAATCTGGCAAAACAACATCAAAACAGACAGACAAAATACCAGCATCACAGCCATGTCTCCTTAGTCCTTGGCAGCTCCAGGTGGCAGCTCTCAAAAGTCCTGGGCAGCTCGAACTGGCCCTCAGCAATCCTCTCTGTCTCTCTCTCTCTCTGTCTCTCTCTGTCTCTCTGTCTCTCTGTCTCTGTCTCTCTCTCTCTCTGTATGTGTCTCTCTCTCTCTGTCTGTGTCTCTCTCTCTGTCTGTCTCTCTCTGTCTCTCTCTGTCTCTCTCTCTCTCTGCCTCTCTCTCTCTCTGTCTCTCTCTCTCTGTCTCTCTCTCTCTCTCTGTCTCTCTCTCTGTCTCTCTCTCTGTCTCTCTCTCTCTCTCTCTCTCTCTCTCTCTCTCTCTCTCTCTCTCTCTCTCTCTCTCTCTCTCTCTCTCTCTCTCTCTCTCTCTCTCTCTCTCTCTCTCTCTCTCTCTCTCTCTCTCTCTCTCTCTCTCTCTCTCTCTCTCTCTCTCTCTCTCTCTCTCTCTCTCTCTGTCTCTCTCTCTCTCTCTCTCTCT
>NW_027185575.1:899054-974461 GCF_028583685.1 Petaurus breviceps papuanus | reverse complement strand
TCTCTCTCTCTCTCTCTCTCTCTGTCTCTGTCTCTCTCTCTCTCTCTGCCTCCACAATGCTTCTTCCAAAAATTCTTCTGCCTCTCTTCCTCTCCTTGTACCTCTCTAAATCCACAGCACCAGCTCCTCCCAATTCAGCCCTCTCTTTTCACGTCAACAAGTTCATCCCATAAGTGGGATTCACAAGCTCTGGGTTTTAACATTCAATCCCTAAAACCAAGCCAATACAGGGGGATCTTTAAATTCCATTACTATTACACAGGGAAGGATGGATAGTCCAGAGTAAGGAGGCCCCAGTGGTTGAGAGTTTGCAGCTGAAGTATAGTGTTGCAAGTCAGAAAGATTCAAATAAGATAATGCAGGCAAAGTGCTTTAGAAGTCATAAAACTCATATCAACGTCAGCTACTATTACTCTCCACCCTCTTCTGTTTCAATAACAATAACTCACATTTCTTGAGTGCCCTAAGGTTTATAAAACACTTTCCTCACAACAATCCTACGTGGAAAGTAGAATAAACATTCCATCTTCAAGGAATCTATCTCCAATGATCAAGCCTACAATTCATTCATAATTTTTGCTTATTTATTCATAATTTTTTGTCTATGGTTCCCATTAGTCTTCCATATAAGGCCCAGCCAATGTGCTAGAAGCCAGGTACCACTTCATCACTGGGCTGTCCACCCCTTGTGCCTAGTCCTTTTGCTGGATGACCACCCCTCTTTCTATTCTGATCCTGGGTCTACAGAATTACATCTTTCACTCACTTTCAGTCTTAAAGGATTATTAGCATTACATACACACAATTTACACCCACCATACATCTCTCTATAATCATCCAGATCAACTTCAATTTGGATTCTTCGGAGACAATGATGTTCTAAGATTCACAGAATGATACAGTGTCACTGGAAAAAATATTGGTATGTTTAAATGGCCCATTATTTCTGATAACAACTTGGGATCTCTGAAAGGGCAGTATATTCTTCCCCATCAATAAACAATTAAACTCCTATTGTATGCCAGGAACCATGCAAGGTACTTGGTATACAAGGGGGAAAATGCCTTCAAGGAGCATACAATCTCACTTAAACTCTGTTTGCCTCACTTTTTTCAACTGTAAAATGGGGATAAAAACCTCTACCTACCTCACAGGATTGTTGTGAGGGTCAAATGAGATAATATTTGTAAAAGTGCTTAATACACTGCATGACACATAGTAGGTCCTATAGAAATGCTTATTCCTTTTCCTTTCTGTTCCCATTCTATATGGATGGGAAGATAGATAGATGATAGATAGAGAGAGAGAGAGAGAGAGATATGGACATATAATTTCTATAGAGAGATATAATACCTATTATAATATAGAAATATAATATATAATTTCTATGTAGAGAATATATATTCTACATATAATATCTATTATAATATAAAATATATAATTTATAGAGAGAATATGTACTCTATATACTATAATATAGAAATATATGATATATAATTTCTATGTAATGAGAATATATGTTCTACATAAATATCTATTATATATTATTTCTATGTAGAAAGAATATATATTCTACATATATCTATTATAATATATATAATTTCTCTAGAGAGAGTCTATATTCTATGCACAATATCTAGTATACATATTGTATATATTTACACAGAGAGAAAATGTGTACACACATTAGTAAATACAAAATAAGTATTCACAAAGTGGATATGGAATAAGTTACAAGGTAATTTTGGAGGACGACACAAGAAGCTAGGGTAGATCAGGAAATGTCTTGTGTAAAGGTCAAGTTGAGGCTTGATATGGATGCCAAGAGGTGGAGGTAAGAGGGAAGGCCTTCCAGGAATGGGCAACAGCCTGTGCAAGGTCACAGAGACATGGGTGGGTGGGTGGGGGTGGGGGTGGGGGGGGGGGGGGGGTGTAGGTGTGGGTGTGGGTGTGTTGTACAAGATCGAGAAGGCCAGGTTGGCCAAACCGGAATTTATGAAGGGGAGTGATATAGAATAAGGTTGGAGAGGTAGGCCAGAACCAAGTGACAAAGGGCTTTATATTCCAGATAAAGGCATTTCCCCCAAGTGGCTCTCTCGCTCCTAATGAATTCTGGGCCCAGTTCATTGTCCATGTTCAGTGTCTATTGGAGAGAGATGCCTTGATAGACCAAATCAATGGGCCAACCCTTCAACTGTAATGGAGAAAACCAGAATGTTAGCCTCTGGGAATCCCATAATAAAATGTGACACAGGACTGAAAGTCAAAGACGCCTAGATATAGAGAATCATTAAGAAAGAGTAAAGTAGTCTGGACAATATCTATTCTTTGTCTCCTTGGGTTTTTCTGTGTGGATAGTTAAGTCAAATTTAATAAGTGACCATGGATCTCAGTAAGGTGGCATGGAGTATTCTGGGGTTACGCAATCCACACAATGTCCCTAGCAAACAAATATTTGAAAGACGTCGATGGCTACAAAAAATCTCTTCCTTCCACTCGGGCTTTGCCCTGGATGGACATCCTCGGGGACAAACATTGCTACATTTTATGTCTCACATGATATTGATCATCAGAAGTTATAAAACAAAGATATCTCTGTTGTTGCATTTCTAAGGGTAGAAATCCATGGGCAGCAAGGTGGTACAGTGGATATGGTGCCACACCTGAAGTCAGAAAGGTTCCTTTTTCCATGCTCAAGTCTGGCCTCAGACACTTACCAACTGTGTGACTCTGGGCAAGTCACCTAACCTGCTTGCTTCAGTTTCCTCATCTGTAAAATGAACCGGAGAAGGAAATGGCAAACCTCTCCATTATCTTTGCCAAGAAAACCCCATATGGGGTCACAGAGAGTCAGACATCAAAAGCAAACAATCTCATAAAGAGACAACTTTAAAAGACTTTAGAGCTCTGAGTGTGGCAACGATAAACCTCAAGTCCAAACAAAAGAAGGTAAAAAACACTTACCACTCACCTGCTGTTGGGTTTATCTCCTGATTAGCTGAAAAGGCAGGAAGATATTTATTTTCAGGAACGGCTAATGTGGGGATTTGTTTTGTGGGACTATACAGTAATGTATTGAGGGATTTGTTTTTTCAAGTTTTGTGTTTGTTTTTATTTACTCAGCAGGGAACAGTTAAACGGATAGGTTTTTTTTTCCCTTAATGTTTGTTCATTGATAAAAGAAAAGACAGAGACAGAGAGAAGAAAATGCACTCAAGCAGCATGCATACACACACACACACACACACACACACACACACACCCCACCCCACCCTGGCAATAGGAGAATTGTGTGAATTATAGTAAAACTTCTGACTCACAAGTCCTCAGGTTCCCCATAAGGGAGGAAGCAGAAAGATACTCAGTGTGTACAAACATGAATTGGGTATGGAGCAGGTAGCTTATTCCTATCCTGAGGGAAATGCTAAACATAGAAAGAATCACAGGGTGCATTAACAGAACCATTTAAATAAGGCTCAGTGACTTGTAACAACAGTTAACAATCAGTTGGGAAGCTAATATTTAAGCCTCATCAGAACATAAAACAGTTTGAAAGGCTGCTAATTAGGCATTTTACATTTCATCTTGGTTTAGCACTGTTCGGTCAAAGAGCCAAGTTCGATCTTACTAGAAGCTTTCCTTGCCAAAAGCCTGCATCTGCCATTCTAGGGACAGCCTTCCCCACCGCCATGCATCCAACTGCCAACGGAATCTCTGCTGGGTCCTGTGGGTCCATACCTCTCAGGGTACTCGCTTACCTAAGATCATGAAAGAACAATCACAAAAGGGCGAAAGGCTGCCAGGTCCCCCAGCACAAGTCCAACCCCAGGTCACACTTCGTGCGGAGAGCAGAGGCAGAATGGTCATGGTACTGAGCACAGTTTTCAGTGGAGTGACAAGATGCTGCCTGAAGGGCCACAGAGAGCCCAGCCAGAAGCTGTCTCTTCTTTTCAAAGGACCACTGAGTCATCTGTTTTTCCAGCTCAGCAGCCCATTAAAGGACTGTTTGTCACATCCATTGCCAGCCCAGGAGAGACGGGCTTCCATGGGGTCTCCTAGAACCAAGAATAGCAACTGAGCATGCTGGGAGTGGGGTGAGAAAGGTTTCCCACTTCATATATGTATTTTCCATTTACTTATCTACATACATATTATCATACCCCTGCCTCCAAGTAGAGCTAAGGGTTTTTGTCAGTTTTATTTAGTATTTTATCTTTCCCCCGTTACATGTAAAAACAATTTTTAACATTCATTTTTAAAACTTTGATAGAACTAAGCTTCTTGAGGACAGAAATTGTGTTTATTTTGGTCTACAAAGCCCCGACTCCTTGAATTTTAAAAATACTTGTTGAAGGAACAAATGAAAGTAAATTAAACAAGCAGATGTTAAGGCACTAAAATCCACTTGTCAGGCCCCAACCTATTTCGTTCACTCTCTGTGGATGAGAGTTTCAGGAGGCTCTCCACATTTACCTAATGGCTCCCTGATTGGGCCAGTGCTCTCAGCAAACGTGTTCTGTGACCCAATTTGAGTGGCCCTTTACAATTACATGGAGCCAGCTAATTGCCATCTCTGGGTTCCATTTGTTAAACTAATTGAACAAAATAAAGCTAATGAATAATCAGAATGAGATTTATAATTGGATTCTTGAAAACCTTGACAGGGAAAATATTTCAGGTGTAAGTGTTCAGAAAGGGCAGATTTGGTAGATTCTGAGGGCATCCTGTGACTAATATTCTATATGTAGCTAAAGGATAGTTCTCAAAAGAAGAACCACAAACTCTTAATAACTATATGAAAGAACGCTCCAAAACAATAAAAAAAAAAAAAGAGAAATGCACATCAAAAAAAAAACCCAACTCTTAGGTTTCACCCCTCTCTTATCAAATTGGCAAAGAAAGAAATGATGGCAATAGGCAATGTTGAGTGATCAAAGGAAGACAGGCACACTGGTGCATTGTTTGTGGAGTTGTAAGTTAGTCCAGTCTTTCTGGAAAATAATATGGAATTATTCCAAGAGAATGGCTAACTTTCCAGACTCTTTGACCCAGAGATTCCTCTGCTGGGCATATATTCAAAACAGGGCAATGACAGAAAGAAAAGCCAATATACATATAAACCAAAATATTTATACACTTTTTGAAGAAGCAAAGAACTGGGGGAAAGTAGCTAAACAAATTGTGGTACATGAATGCAACAGAATATTACTGTGCTATTTAAAAAATGATAAATGGGATAAATACAGAAGAACCAGGAAAACAATAGATGTAATAATTACAGCAGGACAAATGGAAAAAAACAAGAGAAGGACTGAAGATGAATGTAGCAGGATTACAATAACCAAGGATGGCCCCCAAAACAGATGGAAAAGAAGACACCTTTGCTAAGAAGCAAAGGGGAGGGGATCCAGGTGGGAAACACTGCGTTATAATGTCAGATTGTGTGGACATGATTGTTGGTTTTGTTGAATTTTTTTCTTCACCCACTTTTTTTGTTTCAGGGGATGATTTTCTTCAAGAAGCAATTTAAAAACAAAAAGATCGATAATTTTTTTTAAGTCATGACTGAGTTTCAACCTGACTCATCTAAAAGGATTTCTTCTTTCCGGCTCCATCCCTAAGGTTAATCGTGCCCCATAATAATAGCTGACATTTATATAAGATTTTAAAGTTTGTGAATCACTTTACTTAGATGTCTCATCTGAGTGTCATAAAAACCCTGGGAAGTCGCTGCTGCTATTATTCCCATTCTACAAATGAGGAAAACTGAGGCTCAGGACTTGCTCAGGGTCACACAACTAGTAAGTGTCTGAGACAGGATTCTGACCTCAGATCGAGCTGACTTCAAGTACTTTATTCAGTTTACTTCACCAAGTTGCCTGGCCAGAGTAACAGCTGACATTTCGATAGCCCTATAAGATTGACATATGTATGTGTGTGTATATATATATATAATATTAATTATATTATATTACGTTACATTACATTACATTTATTTGATTATGCTGTGTTACATTATATTACGTTACTTTACGCTATATGTTATATATTTAATACATATAAATATATATGCATACATATATGTGCATGCACACACACATACATGTGTGAATGTATGTGTGTATAGATATAATTTCATTTGAGTCTCACTGAAAACAAGTGAGGGAAGTATTTCTATGGAATTTGCTATCCTTATTCTACAGGTGAGTTAATTGAGAAGGTAAACAACGTACCCATTCAACATCAGACAGAGATACAAATACAAAGCTAGTCCTTGCCCTCAGGAAGCTTACATCATAAGGTAATAGTCAGCTCATGTTCAGATCTCTTCCCCTTCCCTCTTCTACCAGCCTCAGCTTACCTCCCACTTTTCCCCGAAAGGCAATGTCTCCTTCTAGTCAAGCTAATCTTCTCATTGCATCCCCTACAGGTCAAACTCCCACCTCCAGGCCTTTGCTCATGCAGTTCATCGCCATATTTTGCCATTTCTGCTGATAAGAATTCTAGCCTTCTCTCAGGACAGCTAGGTGGTTCCATAGTGCATGGAGCGCCAAGTCTGGAGTTGGGAAGACTCTTTCTGTGTCAAATCTGGTCTCAGACACATACTAGCTAGGTGACCCTAGGCAAATCATATAACCCTGTTTGCCTCAGTTTCCTCATCTGTAAAATGGGCTGGAGAAGGAAAGGGCGAAGCACTCCAGTATCTTTGCCAAGAAAATGAATACAGAATTATATATTTTGTATATATGTATATATACAGAAATGTACATAACAGATGATATAGATAGGGAGATTTTTACTGTTGCTGAATAATTTCGGTAAAGTCTGATTGGGCTTTTCTTGGCAGAGATACTGGAGTGATTTTCCATTTCCTTCTACAGCTCATTTTACAGATGAGAAACTGAGGCAAACAGGGTTAAATGACTTGCCCAGGGTCACACAGCTAGTGAGTACCTGAGGCTAGATTTGAACTCATGAATCTTCATGACTCCAGACCTGGCACTCTATCCATTGTACCACCTAACGGCTCTATACCTAAATAACCCTGGTTTGAAGTAAACTCCTTGAAGACAAGAATGCTTGCATTTTTGTTCTTGTATTTATCCCCAGACACTGGTACAGTGCCTGATATGGTTTGAGTTACCCAGCTCCTGTTAAGAAAACTAATGCAGAACAGCAAATGTTCTTAGAGAGTGATTCTGGACATTGTGAGGTTAAATGATTTCTCCAGGTTTCTAGAAGATGTGCAATAAATGCTGTGAAGGGAAGATTTTTTTTTTCCTGCTTTACTGATGTTCTTCTCAAGTTAATACGCATTTATTAAGGATGTACTACGAGGCAGGCACTGTGTTAGGCCTGGGAAATACAGTATGACAAAACATTCCCTGCCTTCACAAAGCTAATTTATTGCTGGGTAAGAGAGTGGGGAAGGCAGTGCAGGGGCACACGTGAACCAAGATAATGAAATGCAAAGCATCTGTACATATGAAGTCATTTGGGGGAGTCAGAGCCCTAGTAACCAGAGAGACCAGAATAGGCTTCCCATAAGAAGTGACCTGAGCTTTGAAGGAAGCTAGGGATTCTCTAAGGGAGAAACAAAAGGGAGAATTTCAGGCATGGGGAAAGAAAGCCCGTGCAAAAGCATGGAAATGAAAACTAGAACATGGGAAGAGAAAGCAAGCTGTTTTGGCTAGATCATCAAATGAAGGACAGTAATATCAGATAACCCTGGAAAGGCAAACTGTAGTGTGAGTGGCTTGATAAGCCAAGCAGAAGATGCTGTGTTTTCTCCAAGAGAGAGGACCTTCTGGAGAGAGCAGGAACATGGTGGTAAGGTGGGATGTTAATATGGTGATAGGTTGTAGGAATGTCTACTTGGCAGCTATGTAGAGAATGGGTTAGAAAGGCAATTACCAGTCAGGAGGCCATTGTAATTGTTTTGGTTTTGTTCTGACTGTTGGTAACTTCTCATTCATGATATTCCCTTCCAGCACCCCCACTCCCTTTGGGACAAAGAATTATAAGTCAAAGTAAATCAACACATTGGTGATGTCTAAAAATGGACTCTTCCTGCCAGCCTCTAGTTAACCCTTTCCCTGGCAAGAGGTGTAAAAAGCGTTTCACCATTCACCATTTGCCTTTTGAAGTCATCATGGGTCACTGGGCTGATCAGAGCTCTGTCCTTTTCATTGTTTTTCTCAGCATCGCTGTGGTCATCATCTATTTTAGAGGGTTTTAATCTAAGGCAGGGGTGGGGAAGCTGCAGCCTTGAGGTTGCACATGGCCTTCTAGGTCTTCAAGTGCAGCGCTTTGAACTTCACAGAACTCTAGGTCCTCGAGTGCAGCCCTTTGAATCCAAACTTCACTGGACAGATTTGTTTGGATTCAGTCAAAAGACCACACTTGAGGACCCAGAGCATCACATGCAGCCTCAAGTCTGCAGGTTCCCCCACCCCTGATCTAAGGTCTATGAACCTATTTTTCCTTAATATTTCAATAACTGTGTTTCAGTATCATTGGTTTCCTCAGAAAACCTACATGTTTTATTTTGTTAATTAAAAAACCTTATTCTGAGGAGTCCCTCAACTTCATCAGACTGTCTAAGGGTCCATGAACACCTGCTTTAATCTGTTCTCCTGATATTATATACCTCTGCATCCATTCATACAAGTCTTTCCAAGTTTCTCTGAATTCTTCAAACACCATTTCTTATCGTACAGTAATATCCCACTATACTCATGCACCACAACCATTCCCAATGTATGGGCACCCACCTTACTCCCAGTTTTTTACTGTTGTCGTTCTTGTTTGTCCTTCGTTTGCAAAGTTGTCAGCTTCAGTCATCAAAGTTTAGTGGCAAGACAAAAGTCCCTGACTGGAGATGGCCTAGGAAGAGGGTGCTGCTAGGTGGCTTGGTGGATAGAATGGGCCTGGTGCCAAGAAGACCTTGGTTCAAATCTGGCCTCAGACACGTACTAGCTAGGTGACCCTGGACAAGTCACTTAACCCCACATACCTCAGTTTCCTTATCTGTCAAATGGGCAGGAGAAGTAAATGGCAAACCACTTCAGTATCTTTCCAAGAAAAACCCAAATGAAGTCAAGAAGAATTATACCCGGGGGCAGCTAGGTGGCACAGTGAAAAGAGCATCGGCCCTGTAGTCAGGAGGACCTGCGTTCAAATATCACCTCAGACATTTAACACTTACTAGCCGTGTGACCATGGGCAAATCACTTAATCCCAATTGCCCTGCCCTTCCCCCTCCAAAAAGCAAAAAAAAAAAAATTTTAAGAATTAGACATAACTAAAAAGTGCAATTATTAATATTTTTGTCTATTCTATTCCCTTTGTCTGCTCTAACCTCTCTGGCGTACATGCTTAGTAATGTCATCATTGGTAAAAAGTTCTGTAAACTTTAATGACTTTTTTAGTTTAATTCTGAATTGTTTTCCAGAATGACTGCACCAATTCATAACTCCACTAACAATTTATTAGTGTCCTCATCTTCCCACAGAGCCTCCAACGTTCAGCATTTTCACCTTTAGTCATCTTTACATTCTGATGCATGTAATGTGCAACTTCAGAGTTGTTTTAATTTGCATCTCTCTCATTATTAATTATTAATCAATATTTGTTGGATAGATACCCATCATCCTCCTGCCAGCCATTTGACTGCTGAACTCATAGGAAGGATGGTGTGCCTGAGAGGGATCCCATCATGGGAAGGCTTTCTCAAATTAAATACAATCTCTCAGGGTTAAACAGACCTTTCCCAGATATTCCACCAACCTGAGAGGGGGAATTAATCATATCCATGAGATAGAAACACAATGCCAATTGGCAGAGTCAACTATGCAGGGACCCCAAGCCTAGAAGAATTATCATGATGGAGTCTCCTGTAGTTTTGAAAGTATTCTCACCAAGTTGAAAATAATTATGTAATATTTATGTATTGGCAAGAACTTGAGATTCCTCTAATGGGGGGAGACTTTCCAAGTCAGGAAACTGTACAATTCATCCTAATTCAAAAAAACTGGAAAACTCCTTGAGGGAAGAGTGTAATGGAAATGGAAATTTTTAAGATCTTCCCTGCCCCTAGGCTAAAATGCACCTGGAGCCTGGGGTGGGAGGCTTGTTTTTCAGTAGATACTTTTTGATTGGCCAGTGGGTCCAGAAGGTTGTTACATTCTCTGAGCCAGGAGAAGGCTATATAAATCCTGATTGAGGCTTTGTTTTGGGGGCTCACTTTGAGAAGTGTTGTGTGATTTGATCAGATGAGACTCTGGGAAGCCGTTGTTGAGAGCCCCCCCCCAACTTTGAAAAACCCAGATGTTCATTTGGTATGGATGTAATGGTTGGACAATTTGAAAATGTCTGCTTGATCTGTTTCTCTGTCTTGATAATTCTGTCTGTATACTCTGAAGTTCAGGGTGCTGACCTTTTTCCCCTGAACTAGGTAAATGATGCATATTTGACTGATTAAAGTAAGCTTGTTAACCCATTTTGAGTTGCTTTCCTTTAACAAAGCAGATCTAAGAACCTGTGTTGGCAGTGACCCTGGGGACACTGGAGTGCTTGCTGCTACACAGAGTCTGTTTCATTTTTGGTTTTGCATTAGCATAAATAACTCCAGCACAGCACTTGGCATACAGTAGGAGCTTCATAAATGTTTGCTAATTATGTAGAAATTTCCACTTCACTAGAAATAATGATGTACTGATACATAAAAGTCAGGAGACATATTCTTAATGAAAAAAGCTTTATTGACTTAAGGAGTATATAACTATGTCAATACTTCTAAAATATGAGTAATGACCTGTGGCCACTACCTCTACTAGGGCTGATAGCAACCCTCCTCTGCCTTAGTGAGTGTTGTTTGTCCTTTGTTCTTGAAGAGGAATAATGCCTTTACATGGGTGATGTCTTGACTTTCCAGTGAATTGGATTTAAGTGGGGCAAAGCTGCGAAGTCACCAGCCTCACTCTCTCCTCCAGAGTCATCAGCTGCCTTGGTAGGCACTGTACCTGTAAAAGGTGGTCTCCCTGTGCCTAGGATGCTCTCCCTCTTCTTGAAATCCCTACTGTCCTCCAAGGTTATATTGAGGTACCATCTACTGATCCCCCAAGTTTTTGTACTTATAATTTAGTTGTATCCACCCAGAAGAATATAAATGCCTTGAGTGAAGGGGTTATTTCTTTGTCCTTGAATCCCCTGCACCTACCACAGTGCATAATACATAGTAGGTGCTTAATTAATGTTTATCAAGTTGCATTAAATTGAGTTGAATTGGACTGGAAGGACTTGCTATAGTTTGCAAACCAAGAGTCATCTCCACATCAGGATTGGGGGCTTTAATAAAGGGAGGAGTATAAATAGCATTTTTTTAAAACCTCACCATTTCAATCAAGTCAGAATAATGGAAAATCCCATTCACGAAATGCCATCTTTTAAAATTTTGACATATGAATTGACTCTTCTTCCAAATCTAATTATAAGTTTAGTGTATGCGAGAGATTACAGCTGAGTCAATATCGCTTTTGAAACTGTGTAAGGCAATCGATATATCTCACCAGGGCAAAGTTTTTAAAAATCAATTTGTCACTGCAGAGCTGCAATAAGAGAACAGAGTTTCATCCCCCCATCTACAGACCTTCCCTCCCCCCAAGGAAAAAACTTCCCCTTCTTTGCCATGAACAGGGCCTGTATAGAATAGCTGGCTTGTATCCCACAGGCTGCTCCATCATAGGGAAAATATGTATTGAGATGACTCCTTACCCACTGGGCCTTGGATTTGGAGGAAAAAAGTAAGATTTCTCTAAGATTAACTTGTGCTCTGAAGATAGGCTTATACCCACACTTTGAGGGAGGCTTCCTTCTCATAGCCCTGTATGCAAACTTTTACTTGCTTCTGTGTGAAATTAAAATTTTTTAAATATAAAAAAATAACCCTGCAAAACCTTACCGGCCCAGGGAATTAGTACACTGGCATCCAGCAAACCCTTTTCTTTCACCCCCAATAACATTAGATTCTAGTTCTCATCATTCTAATGACTTTCCCTGACATGCTAGTGCCAGAGTGAGGGTCAAGACATCACACACACACACACACACACACACACACACACACACACACACACAATTCTCATAGAATCATAGAAGTTCAAATAGGAAAGAATCCTGCCAATTGTTTAATCCAATCCTTTCTCCTACAGCCTGGTCCAAGGGGGAAAAACATTAACTTGGAGTCAGGAAGGCCTGAATTCAAGTGTCAGATGTGATCCTGATTAACTATATAACCACAGGCAAGTAACTTTGCACAAAAAAAAAAAAAGAATTCTGGATTTATTATTATGCAATTTGGGGCAAATCACTTAATTTCCCTGTGCCTCAGTTTCCTTAGCTGTAAAGTAAGGAGGTTGGGCTAGATGACCTCCTAGCACCCTTCCAGTTCTATATCTATTACACAATACCATTTTTCTGAGTTTTGTTGCCTCATTTACAAAATAGGGATTATAATACTGGTCTACTACCTACCTCATAGAACTATTGCGAGTAAAATACTTTATAAACCTTAAAGTACTCTAGAAATATGAGGTTTTATTCCCATTAGGGCTACATTCACAGCCACACTCTCTGACAGAGACTGGGAATGAATGAATGAATGAATGAATGAATGAATGAATGAATGAATGAACGAATGAAAAGGCATTTATTAAGGGTTGACTATTTGCCAAGAACTGAGCTTATTTGTCCTTTGCTCTCAAAAAGGACCATGACATCAGGAAGGTGATGCCGTGACCTGCAAGTGAATTGGATTTAAGTGAGGGAGGCTGTGCAAAGTCACTAGCCTCACTCTCTCCTCCTGAGCCATCTAGGTTACAAATACAAAAGCAAGACAATCCCCGTCCTTGAGGAACCTGCATTCTAATAAGAGAAGACAGCACAAACAGGAGAACTATAGTTAGGAACCAGGATGAGCTGGTTTGGAGATGGCCAGCAAGTGGCCTCATTCCAGGCAAGATAAGCCAATGACTCCCTTATCAGAACCCAGGTTCCCAGGGAAAGGAATCCAAGTTCCAATGGAGGCGAATCCCCAAGATCCTACTAACCAGCACAATTTGTCAAACATGGAAAGAACTATAAAAGAATTGGGTAAATGAGAGGCTCTTAGAATGTCAGAGCTGGGAGGGCCCATAGAACATAAACTGCAACCTGGTAGTCCTCATCAGGGAATTCCTTTTACCAACAAACTTAAAGAATGACGGTCTATCCAGTTTCTCTTCTATCATCCAACCTGTCATTGAGTCTAAGCTTTTTGCTGGTGGAAGGTCTCACCTTGATGTTGATAGGTTGCTGACCAGGTGGTGGCTGCTGAGAGTTGGGCTAGCTGTGGCAATTTTTAAAAATAAGACAAAAATGAAATTTGCTTCATCAATCGACTTTTCACTTGAACCCTTAGAGGTTGTTGTGGGGTTATTAATTATCCTAGTTTCAATATTGTTTGGTTTTTTTTTTTAAAGCAATCGGGGTTAAGTAACTTGCTCAAGGTTACACAGCCAGTTATTTCTGGGTGTGGTGCTGAGTATCTGAGCCCGGATTTGATCCAGGTCATCCCAACACTGGAGCCGGTGCTCTTACTCTAGTTTCAATATTGTTGTGTCTCTGGGAACAGGATGACCCAAGGAAAGGGAGGAAGAAGGGAACAGCCGATAGGTGGAGAAATCAGAATTAAATTCATCATCCTATAGGACAGAGTATGTGGTGCCCCAAAACAATAATAGTAACATCAAAGATCACTGACCACAGCTTTCCATAACAAATATAATAATAATGAAAAACTTTGAAATATTGAGAGACTTACCAAAATGTGACACAGAGACACAACGCCAGCACATGCTGTTGGAAAAATGGCACCCATAGACTTGTCCAATGCAGGGATGCCACAAGCCTTCAATGGGTTAAAAAAAAAACACAATATGAGTGAAGTGCAGTAAAGAAAGAAAGCATAATAAAACAAGGTAATCTGTACTTCACTTGGTGATCTCATCAGTTTCCATTAATTTAATTACCATCTCTATGCTGATGATTCTCAAATCTACCTTTCCAGCCTCGATGTTTCTGCTGACCTCCAATATCACATCTCCAACTGCCTTTCAGACTGCTCAAACTAGGTGTCCCATAGACATCTTAAACTCACTATGTCCAAAACAGAACTCACTGTCTTTCCCCCTAACCTCCCCCCTCTTCCCTTCCCTATTACTGGACGTAGTGTCATCCTCCCAGGCCCCCAGATTCTCAGCTTAGGAGCCATACTACATTTCTCATTTTCTCTCACCCTCCCTCCTTTTCAAGCTGTTGCCTAAGTCTAACAAAAATTTCATCTTTGCGACATCTCCCAAATACACTCCCATCTCTCCTCTGACATTGCCACCACTCTGCTGTAGGCTCCCATGTAGTGCCAAGGCAATATTCATAGCACCAACAGCAACTATGAATATGCCAGCATAGTGGTCAATTGCAAAATATAACAGACTCTCCATACATAAGACAGAAGCAAAACATTTATTCAGACACCATAAAACTAAATCCCAATACCAGGAAACCAAATCCATCATAGCAATATAAAAGTTAATACACCACAATGTAACAGAGAGCAACACCATCCTTTAGCCTTCCCACAAACAAACATTTACTCACAAGTCTAACTGCCTGAGTGCACCCTCTCTTCCTTCTATCTCTAAGTTCTCTGACTCCCAGTTTCCTGTAGGCTCTGCTCCACCCTTCAGCAAACTCCTCCCACCACAGGTTCCATGTGATTACATTCAGCCTATTAGGGGGCAGAGTATATTTTCAAAGCAGTGAAGGTCTTTAAATTCCCTTAGGCTTATTAAGGGGCAGGGAAGAGCTTCAAATTACCATTATCATTACACGCCATCACCTCAAGCCTTGATTTTTGCAAAGGCTGCTGGTGGGTCTACCTGCCTCACATCTCACCCCACTCCAATCTATCTTCCATTCAGCCACTAATGTGATTTTCCTAAAACATAGGTCTGATCATGTCACACACACACACACACACACACACACACACACACACAATCCCCTACTCAAAAAAACTCTAGTGGTTCCCTCTTACCTCCAGGAGCAAATACAAAATGTTTCATTTGACATTCAAAGCCTTCCATAACCCAACTGCCTCCTACCTTTCCAGTGTTCTTATACCTTAGTTCCCTTCATGTACCCTTTGATCCAGTTTCATTGGCTGTTCCAAGAATAAGACACTCCATCTCTCCGCTGTCCCACATGCCTGGAACACTCCTTTCTCAACTTCAACTAATGACCTCCCTGGCTTCCTTTAAGTCCCAACTACAGGAAGCATCTCCCAACCTTTCTAATTCCAGTAACCTCCCTCTTTTAATTATTTCCTTCTAATTCTATATATAATTTAATTTGTATATATGTGCTTGGATGTTGTCTCCTGCAATAGATTGTAAGCTCCTTGAGAGCAGAGACTGTCTTACCTCTTTTTTATCCCCAACACCTACGTAGTACCTGGCACATAGTAGGCACATAATAAATGTTTATGGATTGAATGATAGTATTATCAGTGTGTGTTGTTTTCTTAGCTCTGTTTACTTCATTCTGCATCAGTTCATGATGATCTTCCCATGCTTCTCTGAACTCATCGCATTCCTCATTTCTTATAGTGAAGCAATATTCTTGTATCCATGCAATATTACATTCATGTGCCACAATTTGTTAAGCCATTCCTCCATCTGCGTACCTGTCCTAGCTCTACCCACATCCTAAAAAAAATATAAACTCCTTAAGAACAGAAACTATTTTACTTTTATCTTTGTATACCCAATACCTTGCACATCATAAATGTTTTATAAATATTTATTGAATGCCTGATAGATTGATCCTCATCCAGGAAAAAGAGGCAACAGGAGAGAAAAGCAAAGTTTTCATCCAAAACACATCCTCCCTGCTGGCCCACCCAACAGCCCACTCATTGAAGGAACTTAAAAAAAAAAGTCCTTGACTTTTCTATACAGAGAGAATATACTTGTTTTCTCGTCTCCCATTTCTCTCTGACACTGAATCCAGAGCCATCCATGCAAAGCCTGGGTTCTGGACATATATAATAAAGTGAGCTAGCACTCAACTGTTGGTTCAAACATTCTGGACTCCAAAGGCTGGTTACCCCAAAGCACCAAAGCTTTGTTAGGAAATGTGACTTAGTCCTCCTTTTCAAAGAGGATGGGCTGAAATAGGGTGGGAAAGGAAGAGCCAAGTCAAAACCCAGCTCTCTCCCAGGGTGGTCTGAAATAGTAGAAGATAGAGAATGAAGAGCCCAAGCAGAGAGTCAGACACCATAGGCTCAAATCTTGATTCTGTCACTAATTTGGTAAATTACTCTGGGACCTCTATTCACTTCAATCTGTCATGAAATGACATCCCTAAATGATCAAGGCCCCTTCTCACTTTGACAGTCTATGAGGTTATATTCTAAGGCAAAATTGGATAAAACCAATCAGACCATGAAAAGAAAATTTCTGTCACGTGTGAAAAAAAAAAGTAGCATTCAAGTCTAGAGAAGAGTTTGGTTCTCCGGGGAAAGCCAAAGATTCCTCTAACCCGAGGCCAGGCTATAATTAGCTCCCTTTTGAAGGAGGCTAATTAGAGCCTGGTCTAATCCTGATGCTCTGAAAAGCTTTTGGCTATCATATTTTAAGAAGGAAATTGAAAACTTGGAAAATTTCCAAAGGTTTCCTCCCCATCTCCTCCTCCTGGCTTCTCTGGCTTCCTTCAAGTCCCATCTAAAACCCCACCTTCTACAGGATGCCTTTTCCCATTCCTCTTAATCCTAGTCCCTTCCCTCTGCTGATTCTTTCCTATTTATTCTACATGTAGCTTGTTAGTACATTATTTTTTCCAAACTGTCTCCCCTGTTAGACTATAAGCTCCTTGAGGGCAAAGACTGTCTTTTGCCTTCTTTTGTATCCCCAGTGCTTAACGCAGCTCCTGGCACACATTGCTGTTGTTCAGTTGTTTTCAATCATGTCCAACTCTTCATGACCCCATTTGGGGTTTTCTTGGCAGAAATACTAGAACAGTTTGCCATTTGCTTCTCCAGTTCATTTCACAGATGAGGAAACTGAGGCAAACAGGGTGAAGTGACTTGCCCAGGGTCACACAGCTAGTAAGTGTCTGTAACTCATGAAGATGAGTCTTCCTGACTCCAGGCCTGGCGCTCTGTGCACTATGGTGCCACCTAGCCGCCCCACAGTAGGCACTTAATAAATGCTTATTCACTGACTGAATTAGGATGGTGGAGGACCTCATGTTTATGCCATATGAAGACCAGTTGAAGGAATAGGAAATATTGAGTTTGGAGAAGAAAGACCTGAATGTCAGAACTAGGGAATTTGCAAAGAAGTGAACTTTAAAAGGCTTGTCATAAGGAAAAACCTAATTAGCAATGTACAAAGAGGAATGGACTGGCTGCCTCTGGGGCTAGCGGGGTCCCCCTTCCCACCTTGGAAGTCTTTAAACAGAGGGTAGATGGCCACTTGTCAGGTTTGTTGTAAATAATCGACTCTCAGTCAGATGCAAGTTTAACTCCCGGGCCTCAGAGGTACCTGACTGATGTGAGATGCTGTGAGAAAGCAAATGGGAACAGAGTAAGTAAGGCACAGAGGAAACACAGTATTGGATTTGGAGTGGGAAGGCCTGGGATTGAATTCCACCTCTGCCTTGTACTACATGTGTGACCCTAGAAAAATCACTTATCTTCTCTGGGCCTCAGTTTTCTCATCTGTAAAATGAAGGGGTTGGGGGGCGGCTAGGTGGCTCAATGAATAGAGCACCCACCCTGCAGTCAGGAGGACCTAAGTTCAACTCTGGCCTCACTTTTACTAGCTGTGTGACCTTGGGCAAGTCACTTAACCCCAGTTGCCCTGCCTTTCCCCTTTCAAAAAGCAAAAAACAAAAACAAAAAAATGAAGAGGTTGGACTAGATGGCCCCTGAGGTCTCTTTAACTCAATCTACATAGTCGAACTCAACCAGCAGAGCAGAGGGAGCAATGTGATATGGATATGGCCACAGCATCACACTGCTCTGGGAGAGGAGGGAACAACATAACCAGAGCTACAACATCCAGGTGCTGGTGGGCTCTGCACCACCGCCCCCATTCCCACTCAACCCTTCCATGAAACCCTCAATGAACATGTTAAAAACCATCACAATCTCTTCTGCACAGTATGAGCCCAATTCATCTTTGAGGATGTTTGTGGGTGGTTTTATCTTGGAGGGAGAGGAAGAGAATGAGGGAGTTACGAATGAGATGAACAAGTCTGAAAATTGCTATCAAGGATAATGAATTGACTAACAAGTGTTTCTCTCTCTTGGAAGCCGTCCCTCAAAAAACACTAATGAAAATATGAGATAATCCATTTACTACAACAGTGGCCAGGAGCTCCGACATGATAAACCAAGACAAAAGAGGCAACGTTTAGCTAGTAATGGATTTTAAATATCCTCCTAACAGGCCTTTTGCCCATTAGCTTATGACAGTTTTGAAGGTTTGTGAGCAAAAAGCAAGACGCTATTAGAAATCCTTTCCATGAAGTGAAAGGTAATAACGACTTAGAAAAAAGCCACAGTCCATCAAAACAGCTGTTGAGGCTTTCAGAGCCCTAATCATAGATCCCCAGAATGCAGCTTTCTCGCACACTCAGCAGCGATTTGCTTGATCATCCAGAATGGAGCTCCACTTATGGACCCACGTCTGACCCCCACAGCATCAAGGAGCATTGGCATTCCGATTTGGGGTTAGGCTGGCGCTGGGTCAGATTAGAAATCGGAAAATAGGCAACCCATGGGCCCATGAAAGCAAAGGACCATCTTTGTAGTAACAGGGCTGCTGTATTGCAACAAAACCTATATTTAATACACCAGTCTCCCAAGAATTAGAAATGAATATCACACAGAAGGCAATGGAAAGGCCCATGGTGGGTATGTGCAGTATCTGAGCAATGCAGAACTTTGAAGAACAACAGAAGAAGCAAAATATGTCATTAAGAAACCATAAGATGGGGGAAGAAAATTGGCTGCTCACATGGCAAGGGCAAGGGATGAGAGATGGAGAGCCAGAGTGCATCACCGGTCCCCTTAAGATTTCAGAAGAAAGGAAGGAGGACTTCTGGCCTCCAGCACATCAGATGGACCCCTTGGGGCAATAGGAAAGAATCACATGGAACACATAGGCGTAGATGGGGCACAATCTGCATCAGGGGAAGGAATGGCCACATTGAAGACCTCAGAATCATAATCAAGGTTTAGAGCTGGAAGGAACTTCTGAGGTCACAGAGTCCAATCTCCTCATTTAATATGTGGTGAAACAGAGACAAAAAATGGTTAATAGTCCAGGGTCACATACTCAGTAAATATCTGAGGCACATCTTCCAGACTCAAAGTCCAGGGTCCTTTCCCATTACACCAAGCTGCCTCACAAGTCCACCAGACTTTAGTCTGACTATGTGACTCTCCTCCTCAACAAACTCCAGTGACCCCTCCTCCCCATTACCTCTAGAATCAAATACAAATTCCTCTGTTGGGCATCACCTGGCCCCAACTTACCTTTCCAGTCTAATTATATACTACTCTCTTTATAGGCAGCTAGGTGGTGAAATAGAAAACTGAACCTAGAGTCAGGAAGACCTGAGCTCAAGTCTAGCCTCAGACATTTACTAGCTGTGTGACCCTGGGCAGGTCACTTAACCTCTGCTTCAGTTTCCTCAGCTGTAAAATGGGCATAATAGTAACACCTGGCAATTTTACTGAAACCCAGTAAGAGTAAACAGTTACAACATAGCCCGTGAAAAAGCTGGGCTTCATTAAGAAAGAAATCCTGTGTCTAACACCCAAGAGGTGACCATCTTGTTGAGCACTGCCCTCATCAGGTCACAACTAGAGACTAATGTGTATGGTTCTGGGCACCCCATTTCTGGAGACAATTGGTGATGCAGTAAGTGGGAAGAGTGTTGGGTATGGAGTTAGGAAGACCAGAGTCTGAATCCTGCCCCAGGCCTTGGCTTAGCTGTGTGACCCTGGGCAAGCCATTTCACCTCTGTCTCCATTTTCTTATTTATAAGATGGGGACATAATGCCACCTACCTCGCAGAGCTGTTGTTAGGATCAAAGAGAATGTTTGCAAAGCATAAAGTGCTAGCTATTGCCGCCACCACCACCATCGTCGTCATCGTTATTTTATTTTTTTGTTTTGGCAGTTTTTTGCCTTTTGGAGGGGAGAAGGCAGGGCAATTGGGGTTAAGTGACTTGCCCAAGGACACACGGCTAGTAAGTGTTAAGTGTCTGAGGCTGGATTTGAACTCAGGTCCTCCTGATTCCAGGGCCGGTGCTCTGTTCACTGCACCTGCTAGCCACCCCCCATCACTGTTGTTTTAAAAAAGGCACGGACAAGATGGAGAATACTCAATGGAGGGTCACTAGTAAAATAAGGGATTTGAAATTTTGCATCTCCTGGCCCAGAACAATGCCTGGCACACAGGAAATGCTTAATAATCACTTGTTGGTTGAAAGGATTTATTAAGGATGCCTAGCCTGAAGAAGAAATTAGAGAAGACTGGAAGGCTGTTTTCAAATACATGGAGAGTTGTCATGTGTAATGGGGATTAAATCTGTTCTGCTTGGCCCCAGAACTATGAGTGACTGATGGAAGTCGGATAGATAGAAGCAAAAGCCACCTAACAATAAACACCATGTAGGAGTAGACTAGGTCTCCTCAGGACAGTCATTTCCCTATCACTAGAAGTCATCAGATCAAGACTGTATGACCTTGGGGAAGCTAGGTGGTGCAGTGAATAGAGCACCAGCCCTGGAGTCAGGAGGATCTGAGCTCAAATCTAGCCTCAGACACTTAACATTTACTGGCCATGTGACCTTGGGCAAGTCACTTAACCCCAATTGCGCTGCCTTCTCCCCTCCAAAAAGAAAAAAAAAAGACTGTATGACTTGTCTGGGATGCTTTAGAGAGATGCTTACACAGGCCCATTAAATGCCCTCTGAGGCCACTTTCAGCTTTGAGGTTTTGTTTCTTCATCTACTCTCCTTAGCTAAGTAATTAATTGGCCCCAATAAGAAACATGCTCCGACATGCAAATAAACTCCCCCAAATGGTAACTTGACTCAGAATTACTGAGACAGACCTCAACAAGGATGAGCGTTTCTACTGGTTATGATGTAAAAATGAGATACAACAAGATGGGTTATGAAAAATTTTGGAGAACAGGAGAGGTACCACAGGACCCAATGTACGCAAACACTGTCCTCATCTTCAAAAGGGTGAAAGAAAAGTAGTCTCTTTAAACTATGGGCTGGCGAACTCAGCATTTATGCCTAGCAATAATCTTAGACTGAACTATTAATTTATTAGCACTTGGAAAGGGAAATGGTAATCACTAAGAGCAAGCACACGGACATTAAGGAAAAAATCACACCAGTATAACTGAATGCTGGCAGACAGAAATTCCCCAGTGTTCATTACTTAAGCATCGTCCTCTCAGGGCTTCATCCCTCCATCTGCTGGCTCACTTCTCACACTGCCAGACACAGCTGTAAGATTCTTCTCTACCCTGTCTCCTTCTGGAAATGAGAGGGACAGAATTCTTTTTAAACTCAAACACAATGACAATTGGAGAAGTTCTGTCCACCAGGAATGTCAGGTTATATACCACAGAAGCAAAGAATTGGAACCAACAATTAAGGAAAAGCCCAAATGTAATCAGTCTTTTTTCAGTTGTGTCCAACTCTCTGTGACCCCATTTGGGGTCTTCTTGGCCAAGAATGGTTTGTTATTTCCTTCTCTATCTCATTTTACAGATGAGAAAACTGAGGCAATCAGGGTTAAGTGACTTGGCCAGAGTTACACAGTTAGTAAGTACCTGATGCCAGATTTGAACTCAGGAAGACGAGTCTTCCTAAATCCAAGATGGGCACTCCATGAACGATAGTGTCACCTACCTGCCCTTTCAAATTGTAATACATGAATGTAATAGGATATTACAATGCTCTAAAAAATAACAAATTTGAAGGATTCAAAGAAACATGGGTAGATTTATATGAACTAAAGGCCGAGTGCAGTCAGTAGAACCAAGAAAACAAGTTATGCAATGACTCCAACTATGTAAATAAGAAGAACAAAAATAAATAGAACTGTGAACTCTAATCTTAATGATCAAGTTTGTCCTGGGATAGGAATTGAAAAAATACACCTCTCTCCTTTAATTGGATTAAATGAGATAACATATTGACAATGCTTTTCAAACTTGATAGAACTATAAAAACACTAGCTATTATTGTTATTATTAATGCTGAAGAGGGTTGTAGAATATTTCATATATTGACAGACATATCCGATACTGGTCATTTTTACTTCATTTTTTCCTGTCTTTTTTAGATACATTACAAGGGAAAATTCCCCTGGCATAGGAGTCAAGGAGGGATATGTTCAATTCAATTCAATTAAATAGACATTTATTAAGCACCTATTATGTTCCAGGCACTATGCTAAGTGCTGGGGATACAAATAAGAAAAATAAAGACAAGGGGATAATACACAACATGAACCTGAAAGTACAGAGGGAGGGGAGTCACCAGTGGGTACCCAGCAAAGGTTCATGCTATTCTACTGACTCAAAGCCAAGCAGAGTTGTTGATGGAAAATGGAGAGTTGGCTTCTCAGTAAATATCCATTTGTAAAAAGCTAACTGGTCAGATTGATATTGGAGTGCTAATTGGATATAGGAGACAAAATCAGTTGATTTCTATGGGGGACACACATTGGAATGGTGCCTCGAGCGGATAGCATTACAAGAACTCCACTCCTTCCTAGGTGTATCCCTAGAATCTCAGAGGGAACAGCATTTTTGCTCTGGGATCCCAACCTGCTTACACATGTGTATATTGAGAAAGTGAGTCCAGAGTCTACCCTGATGTTTGCTAACAGGGTATACTAGGAAATTATAGGAGGGAAAAGGTTTATAGAAAGACTAAAGGCAGCCCAGCTGGTGCACCTTATGGCCATATCAAACACTAAAAATGCCCAGGAGTACTATATTTTCCTTCTCTCTTATTAAGTGAGTTCTTACTATATTTGGGCCAAGTCATGTCAAGGGAAGTCTCTGCTCTGTGTGTCTTCAACTGTCTGTTGTTCCAAACCATCTGTCTTCCATTAATGAAATATTCCAGCATCACTTATTAATAAGTATGTGTACACTAAATGTGCCAGGGATACTTCACAAGAATTAATTTCCAATGTAAGAAAGCATTAATGACTCCATGCAACTTATAAGACATGAATATTGATTAAGCTGCAGAGGACCTGTGTTGAAGCACAATATTTCGTATCACCAACACATCCCCCAGATGAAACTGATTTAATATGTGAGCACACTTGATGCTTGCTACCTGTGTGACCTTGCAAGACACTTGGGTCTCAGTTCCCTCAACTGTAAGATTATGGGTTGGGATAGATGGCCTCTGAGGTCCCTTCCAGTTCTAGATAGATCTATGATTCTATGGAGAAAGTCAGAAGCCTCCCTCCTTTCATGCTGCTTATATCCCCTAAATTGATCTGGGGTTGCCAGTGATTATGTGGTACTGAGAGTTGGCACGAAACCTGATCTACAGGCCAAAACAAAGACTCATTTTCTCTCTAGAAATGCCTGGGAGAAAAGTATAATATCTGTATCCTGTTCTTGATTCTTTATCTCAGACCCAGCAGACTATAACTTATACCCTTCAATATATTTTGCTAGGATACACAAATTTTGTGGCTTTCTTGTTATTTCTCTCAGATGTTGGTATCTTTAACATATAACCACTTCTATCAAGGTTAGGAAGGGCAAAAAGATGTATAAGAGGCCACACAGGATCTGAGTTAATTATGCTCAGTTGTAGGTCACCCCACAGCATGTCACTTGACTGGTTCCTGTATTTAATTGTAATATTCTAGTGTAATCCGGGCTGTATTTGGATAATTTCTTACTAATTAATAAAATTGTATATCATATCTCTCATTAATTAAGCTCACTGCCCCCACCAATTCATCAAGTATGGAAGAAGCTTCTTATTCAACAGTATAATTCTCTACATATTAACTCCCTTAATCTCTTCTGATTAAACAAATATAAAAGTTGCTGAATATATAATTTACTAGCAATTAAATTAATAATGTAACAGACAAATAATCATTTACAATATTTTAGCTGTAAGAATGACTACAACCAGAATTTCTTCAAACCCTCAATTTAACAGCAATGACTTCACTTCTGAGGACACAATCACACACTTCTTAGTTCATACAGAGTAACATGTAATATAAATTAATAAGCATACTCTTCATCTCTTTGCAAGATAAAGATTAAAACAATTACATTAAGAAAGAAGGCCCCTCCATCCTCTTTTTCTCAAGATTCTCTCCAACTTTGGTTTTTAAAAAAGAGTATCTTTAGCTTCTTTCAAGTCTTTATTCTTAATAATCTCTCCAGATTTACTTCTCATAATATTGTTTACTAATAAAATAACAGTTGATAAAATAACTGTTTTAACAAGAATAATGTTTCTCCTCACTTTTTTTCCTCTCTTCTCCATAGTTCTTCTCACAGATCAAAATTAAGTTCACAAACACTCCCCCTGACCCCAAAGGGCAAAACAACTCACAGAATGACAATTTACAAATCTCCAAACTGTCAGCCAAATTGCCTTCTCCACAATACTCCAGTTGGTTCTTAAAGAGAAAGTAACAATATCCATAGTCTCCATGAAAGAGCCTAGTGAAATGGGTATTATGCATCCATTTAGAAAACATTTGCTACTAAAATGTGAGGGACACACAGGACAGACTAATCTCCAGCTTTCAAACCTAAGTCTCTAGAACCCAGAAGAATAGTACCTTCCATCCAATTAACGAAGTCAGACCAGTGTATCATAAAGGTTCATGGGGAAGGGAAGGGAGTAGAAGGAAAAATGCTTTTATACAGTACCTACTACATAACAGGTGCCATGCTAAGCACTTTTTACAAATGTTATTTCACATGACCCTCACAACCCCACAGCATTAATGCTATTATTATCCCCATTTTACAGTTGAGGAAAACTGAGGCAAACAGAGGTTAAGTGATTTTACCCAAGGTCACAGAGCTAGTAAGCGCCTGAAGCTGGATTTAAACTCCTACATTCACTGTACCTTGGTTGCCTCTGCCATATGACTTACAAATTCACTGGCAAGGAGATAGAAATGAACCTTAAAAAAGAGTTGACAGATTTATGAATGACAGACCCATCAGAGAAATTAAGAAAAGCAATTTACATTCCTGTAGCGCTTTAAGGTTTACAAAGTATTTTCTTCACAACAACCTTCCCCTTTGCATAGATGAAGCTCCTGAGAGTGACGGAGGAGAGATGATTTGCTCAGATTCACAAGGCTAGTAAATCCTGGAACTGAAACTTGAACCCAGGTCTCAACTCCCAAGTTTAGCAAGACTCTCCGTTACATACTAACTTCTTGCCTATCAACCTGTGTAAGATCCATTTCTATTTCATTGCCAATGATTTGTAAGTCATATGGCAGAGGCGGTTGGGGGTGCAGTGGATAGATACAGTGCCAGGCCTCGAGTTTATATCCAACTTCAGGGACCCTGGGCAAAACCCCATTTAATCTCTGTTTGCCTCCATTCTCCTCAAAGATAGAAGAAGCACAAGCCAGAAGAGATGAGATATTCATTCATTTTTCAAGCAAGCATTTATTAAGCACCTACTATATGCTAAGCATTATGTTAGGGACTGTTTAAAGACAAAAATATAACATTTCCTGGACAAGAGAAGCTTACTATTAGAGAAAGGAGTGTATTACACAGAGAAGCAAATTAAAAATATATACCAATTAAAATCAGGATGGAAAGGTATAACTGGGGGAATAAGAATTGGCTTCCCGTAGGAGAGGCCACTTGGCCTTGTAGAATGTGAAAGTGAGGAGGGAAGGCACTCTAGGTTTGAGGGACAGCCTATCCAAAAGCAAAGAACTGGAAGGTGAAATGTCACATATGAAGAACTGTCAGCCAATTATAGGTCAGTATGGCTGGAATGTGTATGTGCACAAAAGTGAAAAAAAAAGTCAGTTTATGAAGAGCTTTAAAAATCAAATGGAAGAGTTTATATTTTATCCTACAGGCAAGAAGGAATCACTAGAGTTTCTTAGCCATTGGAGTGACAGAGTCAAGGCTGCACTTTAAGAATATCAATGTGGCAACTATGTGGGAAATGGATTGGAGAGAGAAAATGAAAGCAAAGTGAACCAGCTAGGAGTCTACTGCTATAGTCTGACTGAGAGATGATGATGTCCTGAGCAAGGGTGGTGGTCGTATGAATGAAAAGAAGATACATGTGAGAAATGAGATGGCAGAATCAATTATGAGTTGAGGCTGAGTCCTAAGTTACAAACCTCAGTGACTGAAAAGATTTGGGGTCCTCAAGGAGTTAGGAAGGGAGAGAGAATTTGGGGGAAAAAATATGAATTCTATTTGGGATGTGTATTTGAGATGATTATAGGACATCCAATTGGAGATATCCAAAAGGCAGTTGGTGATGCAGGGCACAAGTTAGGGAGAGAATGGGGTAGTACACATGGATTTGTAGAGATAATAGTTGACCCCACAGAAGCTGATCGGATTACCGAGAGACAATAAAGAGAGAAAGGGGCCCAAGGCAGAACAGGAGAGTACATCCAAGCCAAGGGAATGGGACATAGATGATGGTCCAGTAAAGGAGACAGGCAAAAAAGCAACTGAGTGAGCAGCATCACAAAAACTCATGGAGAAGTGTGTCTAGGAAGAGACGCTCTGTCAAATGCTGAAGAAAGGTCAAGAAGAATGAAGACCGAGAGAAGGTTATCATATTTGACAATTTAAGGGGTCATTAGTGAGTTTGGAGAGAGCAGTCTCAGTTGAGTGATGAGGTCAGAAGACAGACTGCAAGAGATTAAGGAGTAGAAAGTTTAAAAAATAGAGGCAATGAGTGAAGACAGCTTTTCTTAGAGTTCAGCTAGGAAAGGAAGGGGAGATTTAAGATGCTAGTTTGAGAAGAGAGGAACAGGCACCTACTACTATAACCAACTTCATAAACCCCTCCATTTTTCACGCATTCTCTCTATTACTCCACCCTCCAAATACAATCAGGCCTCCCTCATCGTCCCTCACAAATACCATACTCGCTCCTGAAGTTAGGACTAAAGTCTATCTCTCAGGTCTACAAAAGTGTTTGTGCTAGGAGCCAATGCTTCACCCCTTCCCTTTGCTAAATTTCACAGAAAGTAGCTCTAGGCTTTGCCAAGGGATTATGGAGAGTCAGTTAGGGAGGAATTAGGGGGAGAGGGCCAATAGAAAATGTTGGCAAAAGACACGTTATTCTGGAGGAGAGAAGGCAAATTAATGATTCACCACAAATCTCCATGGGGTTGGACAGAGACTTGCTTTTTAAGGGACAAGGAGAATGTTCTTAAAGCTCTGACAAGAAGGACTCATATGAGAGTTGGGGCTGTGGGAACCATGTACCAAAAAAAAAAAAGTAACTGTAGTTCATGAATGTAATGGACTATTACTGCGCTGTAAAAATCAATGACTATGATGATATAGAGACGTATGAAAAGATTTCAATGACGTGATGCAGAGTGAAGTAAGCATAACAAAGAAAATATGTCTATGATAATGTAAATGAAAAGAACAAATACAGAATAATCAAAAGGGAATGCTGCAAAATTATAAAGGACAAGCATTTCCCCAAAGAAGAAATATGAGAAGACGCTGCCGTACCAATATTTTTCAGAGGTGGGCAGTCCAGTTCAGTTGTTTCAGTCATGTCTGACTTTTCGTGACCCCCTTTGGGGTTTTCTTGGCAAAAATACTAGAGTAGTTTTGCCATTTCCTTTCCTAGATCATTTTACAGAAAAGGAACCTGAGACAAACAGGGTTAAGTGACTTGCCCAGGGTCACCAAGCTAGGAAGTGTCTGAGGATAGATTTGAACTCCATAAAGATGAGTCTTCCTGACTCCAAGCCCAAAGCTTGATCTACTACAATGCCACCTAGCTGTCCTGGAAAGTCTAGCAGGTAAAACATTGCCCACATTTTCAGATTTTTCTGTGTATTGATCGATTTTGCTGGGAGGGTTTCTCTTTCTCTTTTTTTCCTTCCTTCCTTGGCCTCCCGTCGAAGCCTTTGGATCATGACCCACAAATTCCACAGCTTTTGGCTTGCCTGTACCCGGGAATTCCTCCACCCCCAAATGCTTTCCAGCTACTCACTGTCTGAACTAATATAATGCTAATGAGATTTAAGATCTTGCCTGCCCAGTAATGGGCTTCACAGAGGAGCCCATAAGAGAAGCTTGCTTAGAGAAGGCTTGCTTGTAGGAAGGCTTTCACACCTTTTGCTAATTTCTAATTAGGCACTGAGTCAGGAGAGTTGTTATGCCCTCTAGCTCTAAAAAGGGTATATATACTCTGAGGTTAGCATTTTGCTTTGGGGCTCACTCATTGGAAGAGTGTTCTTGTAATTTGACCAGGTTTGGACTCGGTAACTATTAAGGAGGGCCTTCACCCCCCCCACCGTCCCCCCCCCCTCCACCTCCCTTACTCCCCCCCCCACCCTCACCCCTGGCTTTAAGAAACCCAGATGTTGGTGCTTCTCTCTCTGGTAGCTATGTATGTACTGCTTTGGTCAAACAGTTAGATCTGTCTGCTGATCTGTGCTAATTTCTCAGACAGTTAGAAGCCCTGTCTGTTGGTCTTTATTTCTCTGCTTGTATTTTCTCTGAAGTTCAGGGTGCTGACTTTTCCCCTGAACCAGTGAATGTAATTTTAAAAGACTGCTGACCCCTTAAACAGCTAGCTTTCCTAATAAAGCAGATTTAAGAACCTGTGCTAGCAGCCATCCTGGGTATGCCAGTGTGGTTGCCACTACAACAAGTCCATCCAGACTAAACCTCTATGGACAATGATAGCCTGCCTAAACTCATTCGTTAATGATTAACATGCTCTCACCTCATCATTTCCTCCCCATCCCAGTGATTTTGAACAGCCAGCTGCCATTGTTCCAATTCCATCCTTGGCCCCCATTGACCATTCTTCACTGGGTCTCCATCTAGCTCACACATGCTAACAACTATGGGTGCCTCACAGGGCTCTATTCTGAGGCTTCTATTCTCCATTTATCATATATCATTTGGTCAGCTCAACTGTTCCAATGGATTTAATTTTCGTTACTAAGATGGCAGTTAGGTGGCAAAATGGATAGAGTGCTGGGCCTCAGTCAGGAAGACCTGAGTTCAAGTTCAGTCTCTGAACCTGTGAGCTTGGCCAAGTCATTCAACTTCTGTCTGCCTCAGTTTTCTCAAATGTAAAATGGAGAAAATAATACCGAACTCCCTGAGTTGCTGTAAAGATCAAATGAGATGTTTGTAAAGTGCTTAGCACAAATGCTTGGCACACAATAGGCACTTAATAAATGCTTGTTTCCTTCTTTCTATGCAGATTATTTTCAGATTTGATTTACAGATTTGCAGACTTATTCATTTCACTTTGCTCCTGACCTCTAGTATCACAGTTGTAGCTACCCACTGGACATTTCAAACTGGATCTCGAAGACATCTTAAATTCAACATGTCCAAAAGAGAACTCATTATCTTTCCCAAAAAAAAAGCCCTCCCCTCTTCCTAAATTCCCTATACTGCCAGACCCCACCTCCCACATCATCAGTGGCCAAAGCTTCTTTACTACCTTCATATCTGTCATCTATGCCACCCACACACACACACTGCCACCATCCCATCTCAGGCCCTTATTGCCTCACACCTGGACTATTGGAAAAAGCCTACTGGTTAGTCTTCCTGCCAATGCCTCTTCCCCACTCATCTAGCTTCCATTCAGCTGCTATATTGGTCTTCCTAAAGCAAAGATATGACCATGTCACACTTGTCACCACTATGACATGCTCGTATTTAATTTACTCCAGTGGTTCCCAATTCCCTCCAGGATTAAATATGAAATCCTCAACTTGGCTCCACCCACCCCTCCCCCTAAGTCCTCTGAGATCCGGTAACACCATCCCCCTGGCTGTTCCACAAACAAGACGTTCTCTCTCTCAGCCCTGGACATTCTCACTGGCTGTCCCCCATTCCTGGAATGCTGTTCCTTCCTCACGTCTGTCTTCTGGCTTCCCTGGCTTTCTTCCCATCTCAGCAATTCCCACATTCTATAAGAAACCTTTCTCAATCCCCCTTCATGCTAGCGCTTCCCTCTGTTGACTGTCTCCAATTTATCTCGTATAGCTTTTATCTGTCTATAGTTGTTTGCATATTATCTCCATTAGACAGGGAGGTCCTTGGGAGGAGTCTTTGACTTTCTTTATATCCCCAGTAACTGACACATTGTCTGGCGTATAGCACACACTTAATGAATACGGGGTGACTAACCCATTATATAGGATGGCTCTCTGGGAAGAGGAAAATGTAGAAAAATAGACAGAAATAAAAATGTATTTTTAAAAAAAAGAGGTGTTGGGGGTGGCTAGGTGGCATAGTGAATAGAGAACCAGCCCTGGAGTCGGAAGGACCTGAGTTCAAATCTGGCTTCAGACACTTAACACACACACAAAAACTACCCATGTGACCTTGGGCGAGTCACAGTCCCAACTGCCCTACCTTCCCCCCCTCCAAAAAAAGGCAAAAAAGAGGTATTACCTTGTATAGAGGTAGAAGGCACACAGAGGTAAGATGTTGCCCATAATGCTAGATTTTTTAGGTAAGGGAGGAGGGGGGGAATAGCTAGAATCAAGCAATGCTACACAGAGAAGTTTCATGGTTGAAACACTGATTCCCAGGGAGAAAACTTCCACAACCCCACCTTGTCTCTACTGGAGGCATAACTAAAGTAGCACATGAAAACTAAACTGGTTACTGGGCAGGGAAAGGATGCTAACCAATGGATACCACATTGTGTTTATGGGTTCAGATGCAAATCCTGATTCTATTACCTTGTAAACAGTCAACTAGTCATCTTTTGATTCTGGTGATCCTCGTGCTTGGTAAGGGGAGCTGGTGTTTACTCTTAGAAGAGGGTAGGGAGGTAGATACTAGCATTCCCAAGCCATCCAAGTGGAATAATAAACCAAAGAAGTCAGAAGCGTCTCCAAGTGTACTTAGGCCTTCTGTATCAGTAAGGATATTCTAATACAAGGTCAGACTTCCAACTCTAAATCTTTATATTGTTTTCATTGATATTATACTGTCCCCCTGTCTGCACTATTCCACCTAACCAAATACTCTCCATCCTTCAAGGCCCAACTTAAACTCCATGTCTGTACCATTCCATGAAAGCTTTCCCCAACCAATAAAGTCCACATGCACATCTCCATCCTCAGAACTCACACCATACCATTCACCCTGGCACTTAACTATATACTGCCTCATGTTATTTATCATCTTGTTCCATGTGTATATTCTCCCCAAGTAGACTGTAAGTGAACTCTTAAGAACAAGGACTGATCCTGTAATTCTCTTGCATTCATTTCCCCATAGCACCTCAGAAGGCAGCCTGCTAAGGTGGAAAGAACACTGGATTTAAAGACAGAGGAGTGAGCTTTGATTCCTAGCTCTGCCACTCATCACCTAGCTGACCATGGGCCAATCACCTCATCTCTCCTCTCAGAGCCTCAATTTTCCAATCTATAAAGTGAGAAAGCTGGACTAACTGGACTCTAAGGTCCTTCCCAGTTTTAAACCCACAATACTATGTGTGAATATAAAAAGAGACATTATGCTGATTATTAATCAAAACCTAACATTCAATTGCAAGGATATCTACACCTAAGACTTCAAACTACTTTCTCCACATCCCTGCAATGACATAGGAGAGAACTACATCTATAAACCTGCAGAGTTTCTGTCTTCCTCAAATGTCAGAATACAATGCATATTGGGCTATGAGTGTGACACAGAGAAAAATGTTGTTCCCTCATACAGACTAAACACTGAGCCCCAAGTCCCATGTAAATTTGCAGGTGGACGTAAGGGAGTTCTGGTCAGAACCTCCAATGGCTTAGAACAGCTAATCACTCTTACTGGAAAAGATTACAAATGCAAAACCTGCTGATGAGAGGAAGCAGCTGTCAACATGACAATATGTCAATATGTCTGTGGAAATTAGAACGTTCTTCCTTTTAAAAAATGACAGGCATTATACATATGTATAATATACAGATATATTCATTTATTTGTTGTACCATATTCCTAACAGTACTTTCCCCCTTTGTATTATAAACTGCAAGAAAAAAAGAACTCAAAAGATTAATTTCATTTGGAACATTGTGCTCTGTTGAAAAAAAATACAAAAACGAGTAACAGAGTTTGTAAAATTCATAATGAGATAAAATAAAGAGTTCATCAAAATAATTTGTTGGTGTAACATGGAAAGCTCTAATAATGAAATTTCAACATGAAACTAAAGAAATCAACATATGCAGAAAGTACAATAATGTCAGAAACTGAAGGAGCATTTTCCTGAGGGAACAAAGGTTTCAGCCATGCTACTGGGCATCTCCACCTCCATCTCTCCCAGAAACTAGGGCCAGCTCCAGTGCTAAAAGAATGCACCTCAATGCCAAGGCTAAACACATTACACATGGCAATGTTTCTAATTGTACTTCCAGAGAAGTAAACATCACCCAATGGTACAAATGTCTATCACCAAAACATACAAACCCAACACTTCACAATCACATTTTAAAAATTTTAAACAACTAAAAATTAAAAATAAATTCAATAGGAAAGTCCTAGAAATATTAATATATATTTGTCAATGGGAAAGCATAGGCTTTTCACAAATCTGGTTCAGTGAGCTGAGACATACTAGCATAGGCACATCTAACACAGTCTAACAGTCACTCAGCTGGAGAGTTTGTAGTAATCAGCTATGAACAGCTCTGGGTCTAGAGCTATACCCAGACCTAAGGATCTACTGATGCTCAATGAGAAATTAGCATCTCCTGAGGAACTGTCCAAGGTGCTGAGTAAACCATAAGCTACATTCTTAAAGTCCCGAGGATCACCTTCCCCTTGAGGAGTGAAAGAGGTCATTTAGCAGATCCACTAGAAATCTCTCATTATGAATCTAAAATCTGTCACTCATCAGGATAAGGAAATATTTGATAATGTTTCAGTTTACCTTGAACATTAGCAAGGCCCTCAACTTCCTCTTGGACATTATCCTCTCAGTGAACAATAGTCACAACATATACAAGTGCACTCATATATACAGCTTATGTGTGTTTGTGTGTTTGCGTGTGTATTCATACACACATTCAAAGTTTCTCTTTAACTAGATATACATAGAGATAAATAACCCTACCCCAAAGCTATCTTTCCCTCTAAAAACCGGGATTACCCTCCAAGTTGTCAAAGATGCAAGGTATCAGATCTATTTAACTGCTTAAGAGGGAAATCATGTAACCCTATTTTTATAAAGTACTTTGTGTAAGTTTCCTTTGTGAAAGAATCCTTAGTATTAAAATAAATGTTGAAGATAGGTGAGTTTTATGTACAAATATGTGTCAGAGAGATGCACAATTTAGTCACATTTAGAAATTCTGAAGCTCAGGAATATTATGATACAAGTCCAAGGACTCGGGGTTGGAGAAAGAGCCACGCTGTTCCACCGACTTCCCAGCAATGATGTGTTTCACTGCAACTTCCACTTTCTTCCCATTAATTGTATACTGCAAGGTAAGAAAGAAGAGAAAAATTCAGGGCACACTCTCAGTTAAAAAAAAAAAAAAACAAATTTCCCCGACAAGTGCACATACTATTAAAGAAAATCACCTGCCTTGTTCAAACAAGAATTCCTGTATCTGACCATGTACCACCCACCTCAATCGATCTAAGACCTTAAGCCTTCTAGAAGTACCAGGAGAACGTAAGAATGCCTTCTTCTCCTAAGCTTACTCTACTGTCTAGAGCCTTAACTCAACTCAATTTAATGAACACTGGTGAAGTACCCATTATGTATAAGGCACTGTTCAAAACACTGGAGACACAATTTTTTTACCCCCCCCCCCACCAGGGCCTCTCTCAGCTGGAAGATAGGACAGAGATAGAAACATAATACAAGAGAGAAAAGGAAGAGTGGAAAGGAGAGATTGGATAAATTACTCTAGAAATACCTTTTCTATCACTAAAATCAGAAGATTATGAAAACTACTTGGAGGAAATGACACCTGAGTTGAAACCTGAAGTAAGAAATTCAAAAGGTGGGAGTGAAAAAGGAGTGCGCTCTTTAACACCCCACTCCTCTGCTTACTGAAATGAAAGCACCAAACTGCTAGGACATCAAAAGTCAATCTGACCGAGCCTATTACTCCAATATTACAAGTAAATTTAGTCTTCATCGCTGCACAAAGCTTCAGGACCTTCTGTTCAACAACACTTGGGGCAGAACCTAAATCACGACAAAGACCTTGGTTTCAGAAAGTTTATAGTCAAACACAGAAAGCACAAGAGTTGTTCTGTCTTCCTGGTCACTCCTCAGTGTCCAGACTCAGAGAGTAGAAGGTTTATAAATGTGTTTTGTCAAAGTGATATTCCCAATTCCTAAAATATGAAGGAAACCTATGAGGAAAAACTAAGTTTCAAAGAGTAGAGAGGGTGGGAAGGGCTTAAAAGCAGAGATATGAACAAACCTCCAAGAAATAAGGCTACTGAGGAGCCTAGGAGTTATCAAATGAATGAAACAAGATCAAGTAATTTCAAGGTAATTCTTCAATGCTGTCCCTTTTGCCATCAGGTCTGACTATTAACAATTCTAGTAGGAAAGTTCTTTCTGAAGTTTAATTGTATTCAGCTCTCTCTAGAAATATGTTGTGCATGAGCTTCCTCCCCCCCCCCACTCCCCATCAAAACTGGATTCAAGCAACTAATAAATGTATATGGGTTAAGAAACTTTCTTTTGGAGCAAACTCATCGAATACAGAATACAGCATTGGAAACCGTGTGATCACTTTGCCATGCACACATTGTTACGTGAAGCATAATTAAAATTCAGTCATTTGAAAAAGTCCGTCAATGTGCAAACTAATTAATGATCTGAGCAATGATGTCCCAGGACCTGCCTGTCATCTACATCACACTACCCACATCTTATTTCTCTCCTTTAAAGTCAAATGTCTCCTGTTGTATATGCTTATAAGCTCTATACAAAAGGACCCAAGGGACCAAAAACATGCCTCTTTTGTCAGTCAGGAAAATAAACAGACTGTCATTTAAGGATAAAGTGTGCTGCTGCTGGCCTTTAATGGAAAAATCACAAGTCTCAGCCTCTCTTGGTTTCTGGATATGTTAGTGGTCACTAATAGTGACAAATGTCTTAATTCAATTACCTGCATATGATGGGAGGACTTGTAGAAATTGAAATACTAAGTCCAGGTACTCACTGACCCACTGCGGTCCATGGGAGGGGGGGTAAAAATAAATCATTAAGTTCTGTGGGACTTCGACCCTAAGTGTCATGCCAGGATTGTTTTCTCCAGCTCTGAATGAATTCAATCCAATTTTATAAGTATTTAATGTGCATCTACTATGAGCTCAGAACTGTTTTACAAAGTATTGTGTGTGGTTGGGAGACAGGAGGGACTCAAAAAAGAAGACAATGTAGGCCTAATGGTAAAACAGTAAAATCCCAACTACAGGAATTTAGATCAGAACAAGCTAACTGTGGGCTGGAGTCACTATAGAATACTTCATGGAAGAGAAGGACCTTCAGCCAGACCAAGAAGGACAGACAGATCTGGAGAAATGAATAGAAGAGTACATTCTAGAAAGAGCAAAGAGGCAGAAATGAGAAGGCACCATCCAAAAGGTCTCAGAAATACAATGTTAGATTGGAAGGACCCTTAGAAAATGATCTAAAAATCATCTAAGTTCAGCCCCTTCTTTGATAGACACAGCACCACTTCAAGAAGAGAGGCATACTATCACACTGTTAGGGGAGTTGTGAATTTGTCCAGCCATCCTAGAAAATAATTTGGGGGAAAAAGATTACTAAAATGTCCACACCATTTGACCCAGAGATCCCACCACCAAGCAAAAGCTCCAAGGAAATCAAAGAGAGAAAAAGAGAGAACTCAACTCTAGAAAAAAAACTAGATACAGAGTAGAGGCCCTGCAATGGAAGTGCCTCCCTCAACCCAAATTAATTTGTATTTGCTTTGTACATATTTATATCTTTATCTGCTGTTTCTTCTAATAGAGTATAAGCTCCTTGGGGGCAGGGGTGGTTTGCTTCTTTATATAACTACAGGACCTAGTACAGGGTCCGGCACATCACTGGTGACTGAGAAATCCTTGCTGACAGATCAATGGATCATTAGTGAACTTTGACAAATAACACATCAGAAGAATTCAAAGAAACATGAGAAAACTTATATGAACTGATGGGAAGTAATGTAAGCAGAACTAGGAAAACAATATATAAAACTCCAACAATGTAAACAGAAAAAGCAATATAGAAATGAATGCTGTCTAATTACAATGAACAGGGTGAACCAAGGAGAAGAGCTCAGAAAAAGCCCCTATTTCCTCTCTTCATCAGAGAGGTCGGAGACTGAGGCTGTGGGATGTAAATGCTGTCAGACATACTTGATATGTAAGTTGTTCTGTTAAAGTTTTTTTCTTTGTTATAAAGAAGACTCATTGGATGAGGGAAATAAAAGGATACATCTGTAAACTAAAGTGAGGTCAAAACAACAGGTTCTTAAGCCCCAAAGAGGGAGAATGACTTGCTCAAGGTCACTCAGTGAATTCGCACCAAAGGCAGGCAGGCCAAGGGCCCACACCCGATGCTCTCATTGCAGTTTCACTCACAGCAGCAAACACTCATATACTTCTGGTTTGTGGATTTCTAGATTTTCAGATCAGCTGTCCTCACCCACTCTCCATATTCACATTCCTAACCCATATTAACTATCAGGTTTCTGACACGATTAAAACAAAATCTTAACAGTTCAAGAAACTTTGTTTATTAAGCAAAAGAAAGAAACTCAAGGTTGTCAGAGAAAGAAAACAGTTCTAGTGATCTGAAAAATTTAATGGAACTATAGTGGTCAATATTTCCTAATAATGAATTTCCACAGCTAAAGGATGTTTTTTAATCATGTCTTACACATTCACACCAACTTCTGGGCAGCATTTTATTTTGTTTTTCTCATAGTGGATCAACTTAATTTCAAAAATATGTTAACCAGGTGGTGTTTTCTTGTGGCCTTTCCTTGGAAGACATAGATTCTGTAAGTTTAAAATACACAAAACTGTTTGTATACATAGGCGTGTATGTACACACATGCTCAGCAGTTTGTATCTCAGATTTACAGAATGCTCTCATTTTATAAGCAAATGAGAGTCAAAGCTGCTCTCCAATCTGGGTGAATTCCTACTCTTGCCTCAAACGAAAATCTCAGCAGATGGAAACCCAAAAGGGGAAGCCAGCTTCCTCCAGCTAAGCTGCTAAGGCACCTCAATCTACACTTTCCTTCTTCTTCATAGTTTCATATCAAACCTGAAGTAGAGGGACTACATCAGTAAGCTCTAAAAAGCCACAATTGTGAACAATACTTTCAAGAAGGCACAAAAATCGTATTCATGAAAAACAAGTATTTCCATTGGGCTGTACACACATCCAATGGGAGTGCATGCTCATCAGTGACAGTTTAAATGCAATCTCGGGAAAGTAGAAGGCAGGAAAGTAAAAGACAAGGCACTAGGCAATGCAGAGAAGCTATGTAGAAAATGTGAGCACCACCCTTCGCTGCAGAGACTTCCTACACATCTACTCTAAGGCAGATGACAAGTACCTACTGGTTATTCCAAAACATGACAGAAAAAACAGCCCCCTGGGAGAGGGTTCCCCCACATACCGGGATGTCTTTGGTCTCCAGGATGAGGCTAGGGACATGCCTGGCTGACAAGCCATGGCGAATGGCATCCTTAATCCTCTTCACCAAGTCCTCACTGAATGAGTGCTCAGGAACCATCTTCAGGAACAGGATCACTCTCTCTTCCCCATCCTTGTTGTACTGTGGGATACACAGGCTGTCCATGACTTCTTCAAAGGCTTCAACTGAAGAATACAAAAACAACCCCCACATCTTGTCAACTCTCCAGCTTTCGGTTTTACCCCAGTCTAAGTCTCTCCAATTTACCCCAAGAGCAAATTTCCTCCCCTTCCCCTCCCATCTCTTTTTCTATCCATATATGCATATGCTCAACAATCCAGAGGCTGACAGTCCCAAAGGAAAGCCTTCAAGACCCCCTGGCATTGCTTCTCCCTGTGGTTCATGAGACCCAGAAGGTCTCAGGCGAATGGCACAAAAGGCAGTTCTTCTGCAAAGAATGCAACTGTATTAGAAAACACGTTTGTTAATTGCCAATACTTTGGCCTTTATGCTGTAAACAGAAACCTATTTAGTCCATCACAACTATAAAAGACCTGAAATTCTCTCTACCCTCACATAAGCCTTAATGCTGCTCCCTACAAATCACCGAGAATTTGGGGAGAGGAATGGGAGCAATTTTTTAAGATTTTCAAGAGGAGGTAATTGATGAAAATATGCTTTGTATAACTAAGATTAGCCTAGCTAATAGTGCATAACAACATGGGCCTCTTTCTTCAACAGCATTATTATGTTCTCTTGTTAAAAGAGGAAACTTCACATGGTTGTCACTGCTAACCACATTTAGGCTGCAGCTATTCTTCCCACTGTTGGTTGCTACATAGGAACTTAGCTGAGCGGGAATAGTGCCCAAACAGGATGAGGCAGAGCCCCACAAAAAAAGCCTCGCACACAAAGGTAGCTAAAAAGATAAAAACTTTTAACCAACAGTAATTGCTATGGTCAAATACTTAAGTAAAAACAATTGCCAGGTGTGGTTTTTATTTCCAACAAAATTGGGCATTTAACAAATTTTCTTTAAAAAACCCAGAGGCGAGAGGGCCTGGGAGGCATGAAGCCCAAGCTTCTGGCCTGGCTGTGTCACTTAATAGGAGCTTTAGTCTCATTCCACTCGATCATCTCTCATGGCCACACCGCTCCGTAACACCATATCTCTCCCTAAGACTCACTGCTTGGGCCTAGTGCAGAAATCACAGAGTCAGGAGAGCTGGGCTTTAGCCTTTGCTCTAACACTAACTGGTGTGTAGCTGGCCATGCCACTGCACTTGTGATCACCCAGCTCTCCTTCACTTGCATTTGACACTGATTACCCTTTTAACCTATTATGAAGCTAAAACCAGATAATTCTTAAAAAGCACTTTGGAAAGCAGAAAATGAGAGGAAGTCTCAAACATGGAAGCAAATGAATAAGTGACTTGCTTAGAAGTGAAAACAGGGGACTTGGAAATTCTGAGTTCTGGACTGCAAACCTCCCCACAATACTTCTTTTGCTAGCAGAGGTCAGCTGGTAAGTAAAAAAGAATTCATACCAATATTATAAATTTCAGAGCTGCCAAAGCGGACTCCATTAGGGTTGAGCGTGCCATCACTGAAAATAAAAATAAAGACATTAACCCAGAGCTGCTCCTCAGAGAGGTGGCAGGGAATGAGCTGCTTCCCATACGCATCATCAGTGATGACATTTATAACCATATACATAGTAAAAAGTTACATTCAGAAAATCTGAAGTCAAATATCAAGACTTTCAAAAGAGATCTTAGTTAACAACTTTCCACCTTCATACAGAAATTATCCAACGTCTCCACTAGAGTCAGGAGATCACTAGCTTTAAATTCTGCCTCCAGAACTGATTAACCATGTGACCCTGACTTAACTAGTCTGGGCCTCAATTATTTCATCTCTAAAGTGGAGTTAATAGTATCTGTTAATATCTACACCACTCAGAGTATCAAATAACATAAAGTATGTGAAACACTTTGAAAACATTAATATGCTGTATAACCAGGCCCCTATGTGTCCTTAGCAAAACACCAAGCACATACAAGGTGTGTCGAGCTTCATGGTGCATGCTGCAAGAAACAAAAATTGAATTCAACCAATAATTCCTACTAAAATAGCCCCTGCCCTCAAGGAGTTTACATTCTACTGGGAGGATACAACACAGACATAGAAATAAGTGACAGACAAAGCAATTTAAGGACAAGAAGCGCATTCACCACTGAGGAGGGAAGGGAGCACAGGAAAGTCTCTTGTAGGAGGCAGCACGGACTTGAGCCTTGAGAGAAGCCAGAACCTCTAAGAGAAGGAGGTGGAGAGAGACTGTGTTCCAGGCAGAGAAGTCACACTGGGAAAAAATAGAGGCAGGAGATGAAGAGCTAGAGGTAGACCGGTTTGGCGAGAACAAAGAACGGAGAGTTAGGAGAAAAAAAAATCAGGCAAAGTGAATTGGAGCCTGTTAAAGGCCTTAAATGCTGAACAGAAAATTCTCTAAGCAACATGGAGCTCTAAGCTTTCTAATAAGGAGAATGATAGGGTAAGACTTGTGTTTTAGGTAGAATTTCTGGGTAGCTATGTGAAGGACAGATTGGAGAGGGGACAGAATGCAAGTAAAGAAACCAGTTAAGAGGCCTCTGCAACAGTCTAGATAAAAGGTAATGAGGGTCCAAACAAGAAGGAGGAGGAGGAGGAGTAACAATAATTATATAATAATAAGAACTGGCATTTAGATGGAACTTTAAGGCTTACAAAGCACTTCACAAAAATGAACTAATTTAATCCTCACAAGAGTCCTGGAAGATAAGTACTGTTATGAGGCTCATTTTACAGATGATGAAATTGAGACAGAGATTAAGTGACTTGCCCAGGGTCATACAGCTAACAACTGTCTGGCGCTGAATTTGAACTCAGGTGGTCCTGATTAAAAAGATGAGTAAAACACAGCTTCTGCCTTAGATGGGTCTATAGAGTAAAGGAAAGAACGCGAATACGTGAAAAGATCAAGAACAAAACGAGGGAGTCGATGCTAAGGGTCAGCTCAATGGTAGAGACAAGTTCAAGGGAGACAGCATTCACTGAAGGCCAGTGGCTTCCTGGATGGAGAGGAACTAGCGAAGACCCAGGTAAGGAGGAGATGCCTGAAGAGCAATTCGGACAGAGCAACGTACACAGAGGTAGAGGCAGGAATACGTGTGGCCTTTTCAGGGGTCAGCAAAGTGAACGAGAGTGGTGAGCAGTGGACCTTGTAGACCCAGATGGGTCAGAGAGTGAATAGGAAGAACTGACATTGACATGGGATATCCCAAAGTCATAGTGCACTTGTAACCTTTCATATCTTCAGAAATCTAAATGCTACACACAAATTTTAAAGTCTGATTATTTAATGTGTAAATTACTTATTTAAAAAATACTTATTGACTCATGATGGAAAATGCTATCCACATCCAGAAAAAGAACTATTATGGAGTCTGCATGCAGATAAAGCACACTATTTGCTCTCTCTCTTTTGTTTCTTCTTTCTTGTGGTGCCTCCCATTGGTCCTAATTCTTCTTTACAACATGATTAATGTGAAACTATGTTTAATATAAAGGTATGTGTAGAGCCTATATCAGACTGCACTGTCTTGCGGAGGGGGAAAGAGAAGAAGGGAGAGAAAATTTAGAACTCAAAATTTTATGGAAGCAAATGTTGAAAACTAAAAATAAATTAATTAATGAAAAAAAAAAAACAAAGAAAACTCCAAATGTGGTCACAAAGAATCTGGCATGACTAAAATAACTAAACACAAACTCCCAGACTCCAGGCCCAGTGTTCTATCCATTGAACCACCTACCTGCTTCCCCTAAAAACTTTAGAAACATTAAAATTCAAAATCTAAAAAAACAAATACTTATTTAGCTCTGTGCATTTTGAATAACAAATTTTAATGTTAATTTTAATAAGACTGAGCAGCCTGTCATCATGCAATACATGTATGACAGTGTCTGGATGACATCTCCTCAGTCTGAGGTCCACCTCGGTCAACTGATCTATTTCCATTAGAACTTTTTTAGTGGGGTCACACCAATATTGCTTCCTCTAGATAAATCTCTAGGTCAGGATTACAAATATAATCCTTTTGCCACTGAGTAGGAACTGAGGAAAGGTTTTACAAACTTATTCAGAAACAGACTTGACCAATATATACTTTTTTATAATGTTGTGAATTTTCCTAACAAGTAAAATATGTAAAAAATGTCAATAATTAGCCTTTAAAATTTTATTTTTCTAAGTTTTTAGCAGTTATATCTCTAAAAGTTATTAAAACTCTAAAGTGTACCAAGTCATTTGGGATACACCCCTTTAAGGTGCACAAAATGTGTTTTCATCACCTCATTCACAGGCTCAGAAAAGTTCTGTGACTAAGTGTCAGAGGCAAGAGCCAACAGCCAACAGCCAGAGCCACTGCACTATGCTCTGCTCTAAAGAACAGGCTGGGGATCTGAGAGGTGATGGAGTCCCATGGAGTATACAGACTCTCCCTAACACAGGTGTCAAGGATGACACTGAGGAAGTATCCAGGGGTCAGCCTGACTCCCTGCTCTTCTTGCCCCACCTGCCCACACCCTTCACAACAGCCTTGCCTCTTCACCCCTCCATCACTCCCCGTTGCTTTCCTCCGCCCCCTCCCCATTAAAATGAAGTGGACAACCTGGATATCAACTGGACGGTGGCTATAAAGTGAGAAAATAGCACCTTACCTCCGACCAAGCATGATGATCCCTCCAGTCTTGGGATTTATTTTACAGTAGTCACCATGGGCCCAAACACCTTCACATAGACAAAAGGCAGAAAAAGATCAGTTCTCTGATGAAGTTCTGCAGACAGAAGTTTTCCAAGGCTGGCATTACAATGATAACACACTACTATTTATATAACAAGATGTTCCTGGCCCACCAATCTCCTTGAAATGTCTGCTGAGATGTTTTCCCATTAACCAGTCAGACTCTCTCCCATGGTTACCATGCTGACCAGTGCGACATATGTGTAGGATGGCTGGCTGGGTTAGGCTGAGAATGGGGGTTCGGTCATGGTAAAGAGAAAAACCAAGGAGTCTAGACAAGGACCTATGAAGATGCCCTCACTAATGTGGCATTCTAGCCCACTGAGGGAATCTGAGTGCTGCCAAAATCTGGGGGGAAAATCAAGTTCCTATTTCCAATTAGAACTCTCATTCCATTTCTCCTCCTCCCAGGTGCTACACCATCCTAAAAAGCCTAAAGAAAGGTCCAGTTTCTGACAGGAAACTTCCATATGAGAAAAGTCAAACCCTGCTCAGAACCTTGGGGGATATGGTTAATGCTCAAGGATCCATACTAATAGAATCCAGACTGAGGTACAAATAATCGAAAAATGGGAATGTTTTACATGAATGTTGCTGTAGCAATACTGCGAAATACTACAAGAAAATCAAAATGCAAAAGGTCTCAGGGAGTCATTACAGCCTCAGAAAATCAAACCAAATCTAATAATTGAGCCATTTCGGAATTACTCTAAAGGCAGCATGATACAGTGAGAAGAACACTGATTCAAACTCCATTTCCACCACTCACTCCATGTATGACCCTGGGCAAGTCCCTTGACTTCCCTAGAGCTGGTTCCCACATCTATAAAAAATGAGAAGCCCAGACTGGGAGGCTCTAAAGTCCCCTTCTTCCACCTCCAAATGATAAGACCTTAGGTAGAGTGCCAACAAAATTCCAAAGAAACCCCATGACTGTGTTCTCCTGTGGGGAAAGTCCTACTAAATCTGGATGTTTAATGAGCTCCCAGAGAACTAGGACTTCAAGATTTAGGAGACAGAAGGAAAATTAATCTCAACAATGATGACAATGACAATGTTCCAAGTAGAAAGCTTCAATATTTGCAAAGTGCTATCCATACTTGGTCTCATTTGATTATTACAACCACCTGTATTGCTTCCATTTTGCCGATGAGGGAACTTGAGGCACAGGGAACTTGCCCAGGCCCCAAAGTTAGTAACTGTCTTGAGGTAAGATTGGAATTGATGTCTTCCTCACTACCCCATGCTACCCCACATATCTGTGCTTATTCAAAGGGGAAGCCTCACATGATACCCAAAGCAATCTGAGATTTGCTTTTATCCTCTCACTCATGTTAGAGAAATGAAACCTTCTTTATAGCCTATTTCTGTTTACATTCACTGTAATCTTCAAGGAGAATGACTTCTCCAAGTTATTCCCTACTATGTCAAGTCTGGCCCTTTGTTTGTATCTGTCTTCACAGGTTATGGTGAGGAGAGGTCAGAGAGGCATGCTTACCACATCTGTTTCTAGGATTGAGTACAAGTCCACGGGGTATGTCCAGACAGACAACTATCCATGTCTTCCAAGAGTTAATGGAGGTTGAGCATATACAGTCCCCTTCTCAAACTCTGTCTAGCCTAGAGTCTTCACCTCTCTAGAGTCTTAGTCTCTTTAGACTCAAACACACAGCAGAGCCCCGAGCCCAGGGTCATTTTTTCCACCTCAGTCACCAGCCTGTGGAGAGCTCTCCTACCCAGGCTGCTTTTACCAGCCTTACCAGCCCAGCTACAAGGCTGATGCTAAGACCCAGCAGGTGCCTACAGACATCATCCTCTGTTAACAATAAAGCTCAATGCAATCTGCCATGTGCTTCCACTCTATTACACCCATGGCTCCCTTCATTCAGTGACGGAAAGTACTGAGGGTTCTTCATTTCAAAGTGTGTTAAATGAGACATAGCTTTTCTAACACATATTAAAACTGTTGGTAATCTACTCTTTCCAAACTTATAAAAATTCAACCTGGGCTATAGTTTGCTTTAATATCATTTTAAAAGGGGCAACTAGGCAGTGTAGTGAATAGAGTGCCAGCCCAGAATCAGTTTTGTAGCTCAAATTGAACTCAAATTCAGCCTCAGGCACTTAATAGCTCTGTAAATCTGGGCAAATCACTTAGCCCTGTTTGCCTCATTTTCCTTAATCTGTAAGATGAACTAGAGAAGGAAATGGCAAACCACTCCAGTGTCTTTGCCAAGAAAATCCCAAATGAGGTCACAAAGAGTTGGACAGGACTGAACAATAAACATTTAAAAAGAAAGGGTTTGCTGGGGAAATGAGCATATAAATAAGATGGAGGTGGGTGAAGTGGTGAGAAGAATGTTTCTTTTTTTTTTTTTTGGCTTTTTGGAGGGTAGTTGGGGTTAAGTGACTTGCCCAAGGTCACACAGCTAGTTTTTGTGTTAAGTGTCTGAGGCCGGATTTTGAACTCAGGTGCTCCTGACTCCAGGCTGGTGCTCTATTCACTGCGCCACCTAGCCACCCTCTTTCATTTTTTTTAACCTGTCTTTAAATGCTTTAAAGTGCAAGAACTGCTGTTACATAAGGTTTTGCTATTCAGGCATTTTCTAGTCATATCTGAATGGTTTACCATTTCTTTCTCCAGCTCATGTCACAGATAAGGAAACTGAGGCAAATAGGGCAACGTGACTTGTCCAGAGTCACACACTTATAAGTATCTGAGATCAAATTTGAACTCAGGTCTTCCAGATTCCAAGCCCAGTGCTCTATCCACTGGGCCACCTAGCTGTGCTATGTAAGGGGCTGCTGCTAATTACATGAAATTCATCTATTGACTTAATACAGGTCCTGATGGATCTTTCTCCAGAAATACTTTATTATCATGTTAAATGAGACATAGCTTTTCTGACACAGACTAAAACTGCTGAAAGAAAGAAAATTGTATTTCTTTAAAAGTATTCTAAAATTCAGAATCACAACTAATTTATACAAGTATTCCTCCAAATAGCTTCAAATCAATGAAGTCTGACTGTACATCAAAATTGGTGGTGAAAGCAGAGGTCTGCCTATCTCACTGTTATCAGCTGTCTAATTCAATCGTAAGATTTTTCTTCAGTAATGAGGAACCAGATGTAATTTGCTACTCAGTTCCTTCAATTATTTACTTAGCACCCACTTGGTTTGGTGCAAGCACCATGGCACTGTGTTAGGCACAAAGCCTTCTACAAATGCTATGTTCACATTATCATATGCAGCATAGCAGAGGGTTGAGAATGCAAGGGGAAATAAAAGCCAGAGAAAATCTTACTGCCCAAAGTCATTTGAAACTTTTCAATTCTCAATATTTGGCTTCTATGACTCTAAGTTATCTTTCTAGAGAATACACACTTAGTATAAACAACTCCAGAACAGACGGCTGCCTCAATTACAAGTTAAATAGCAGTGATAACTTGACATTGGTTATCAAATAAAATAGCAAAGACCTAGGAAGCTGAGCTTTAAATAAGAGGCCCCTCCACTTCGGTAAAAGGCACTACCCAAAATTAAGAGCAGGAATGTCGTTGAGTATGAGCAATGTGCTGACCATAAATCACCATTCCCCCCTACAGAAAGCACACTTCTTACTTACATCTCTATAATGGCTGGATAATGGTTCAGTTGATCTAAAAAATAAGAACTAAATAACCTTTCCCATACTTCATTTCTCCCAAGATAAGTTCACACCATGATTAAGCAAGCTGCCCCCAAGAGGTCCAAGTGGGCCATCTGTTGAGACTCAACCACCTGTTCAACCATACTGGTCCTGGGGAAAAACAGGTGGGGGGAAAGGGGGAATGTAGCTGGGGGGTTGATATCAAGCTATATCAAGCTAAGCCCAGACCACAGTAACTCCCAAGGTTTCAAGCATAAGACTGCAAGATATTTATCAAAAAATTCATCACCATTCCACTGGCAGAATGAGAAGTCTAATACTAGGCTACTGGAGAAGGGAATGACGACGGGAAAATTTAATTGGGGCTCACAGAAGGGTCAACCAAGTCTGGGGCTTAGCCCTGTTTCTGGTCATCCAGACTTACCTGGGAATTTAGAGAAATAAGCCTTCCTGTATTTGATACCATTCTTATCATTCCAGAAGTATGTAGGCTGGCAGGGTATCGGTTTGGTACAAACTAGTTCACCACTCTCACCCCACACTGCCTTTCCTAGATTTGAAGGATGAAGAAAGAAAAAAAGAATTGCACATGAAAACCCACAAAAAATTCACATTTTCCCAAAGCTCCTTTATTTCTATTTACTTAAAGAATCAAAAGTCGCAAAGTCAATCTACTAAGAGGGAGCAATTTTATTCCTCCAATTGGACTTGTGAGATCAGCATGCTTTTAACCTCTAGATATAGTACTGAGGCTGTTAGCACGACCTTACGGAGTCCTTACAAGGCACTCAACACCACTACCTAACATTTAACTTCTCCAAGCACTTTCAGAGATGGTATGCTTATCAAATCTGCAGAGGACATGCAGCCTAGGACAGTTAGCACGTTGGATGACAGTATAGATGCTAAAAGAATAGTAAGGTTAGAAAAATGAGCCAACATGCCTAAGATGAAATTTTATAGGAATAAACATAAAGTTATACACCTAAATTAATCAGATCACAGACTTTGAGTTGGAAAGGTCTTTCTGGGTCAATTAGTCCAAATCCCTTATTTTAGATAGGAGAAAATTATGACCCAGAAGAAATGATGTCAGAGAAGTCACAGTTCAAAGTATCCAATGTTTTCCCTACTATCCCAGGCTGCCTAAAGTCCAACTCCAAAAATCAGCTTCACAAATATAGCAGGAGGGAAAGTAATTAAACAAAGTTCTGGTGAAAAAGGTCTAGAAGGGGCGGCCAGGTGGCACAGTGAGTAAGAGTGCCGGCCCCAGCGTTGGGAGATCCAGGATTGGTTCTGGCCTCAGACACTTGGCTCCCACACAAAAAATAACTAGCCGTGTAACCTTGAGCAAGTTACTTAACCCCAATTGCTTTAAAAAAAAAAAAAGTCTGGAAGTTTGGGCTGACAACAAACTCACTATGAGTCAACAGCAGGACACATCAACCAAAAAAAAAAAATCATCCTATTCTAGGCTGAATTTAAAAGACTGGTGTCCAAAAGAAGGCAAACAATAATGCTGCCATGTTCTGCTCTGATCAAGACATACCAGGAATATTGCTGGAAAATCACAGATGAGTGGGTGCCTTCAGGTGTCTTCCCCTTCAAGATATCTTCCCATCTACTTTATATGTATCTTGTATGTACCTGGTTGTTTCTGTGTAGTTTCCCCTACCAGAATGTAAGCTCCTTGAGGACAGGAAGAAATAGGTTTGTCTTTCTTTGTATCTCCAGCACTCTTCACAGTGCCTGGCAAATGCTTAATGGCTAGCTGTTGAGCGTTTCTGACGGCAGATACTTAAACATCCAGCTGTTCTTCCCTCAATGGCCTGTCAGGTTGGGTGTTGGTCTCACCAAGCTTACCTTGCAATCAATCACTCCTCAGGGACTCAAGCCAGGAGAACCAGAAATGATTCCAAAAAGCAGAGTATGTATTAAACTATGCTGGGGAAGGGATGTAAGAGGAAAGAAATGCTCTGCAAGCTGGAAGAGAGATCCACTCAATTTCAAAAGGATTTATGTTTTATTATCTTCCTTTTACAGAGGAGAATGGAGTCACAGGACCAAAGATTACAAAGAACACCTCTCTACAACTGTTCTGACCCAATCATTTAAAAGCAAACAAAGGCATCTGATATCAGATAAGAAAACTAAAAGCCCTACCATACTCAGCCCTGATCAATACACATCTGGAAAATTAAGTCCATAAAGACACAGCAAATTTTAGGATAGAGACTGATAAGCTTGAACTTTGCAGAGAAAGGCAAGTCTTCTTAATTTGAAACTCTTTGGAGGAATGTTTGTCCGAATGAGTAATGATGATTATGAATTTCAGAATAGTTTTTTTAAAATGCAATTTTGTTTAAGTGTCCTGAGTTCATGCCATGTGAAGAACAGCTGAAAAACCTACAAGTATCTAGCCTAGAGAAGAGAAGCCCGAGGGCTCTGGGAAATCAGGTTTCCCTAATACACTGGGGATAAAGCTGTGGCTTAGGCCAACTATTCTGGAAAACAACTGTAATTATGCTCAAAAAAATGACTAAAATTGCTGAAAATGAAACTCTTTAAACAACTGATGTCACTGGGTATGTATTTCAAGGAGGTCAAAAAAAAAAGAAAGATCCCATATAAATATGAATATTCATGCATTTCATCTCAGTTAAAAAATGGAAGCCAAATAATTTTCTATCCACTAGGAAATGACTGAACAAACCATTATACATGAAAGTATTGCAATAATATTGCACCCAAAGAAAAGGATGACTATAAAGAATTCAGAGAAACATGAGAACCAATGCAGAGCCAAGAAGGTAGAACCAAGATTACAAGATACATGATGACTAAAATAACATAAAAAAAATTCAGATTAAATGCAATCTTGAGTCTATTGATGTTCAACATGAGAAAGAGAGGCAGACTTGGTTGCTGTACTAGCCAATTTTGCCTGACTGTTTTCTTTCTATTATAAAGGTAGCACAAATATACATTGGAAAATGACTAGTTATGTAAAAATCATAAAGACATCAATTTTTAAAAATTCAGAGAAGACCTGGTGAGGATCTGGTGGCTAGGCAGTTGGGTGGATGAGCTTAGAGTCAAGAAGCCCAGAGTTCAAATCTGGCCTCAGACACTTACTAGCTATGTGATCCTAGGCAAGTCACTTAAACTTGTTTGGCTGAATTTCCTCAAGGGGATCATAATCACACCTACCTCCAAGATTTGCAAGTATCAAATGAGATATTTGTAAAAGCACTTACCACTAAGCCCTAATAAAAGCTTGTTCCCGTTCCCCTACCCCATATTTGATGGGTTGCCACATGAAAGTGGGATTAAATTTGTTCCGTTTGGCCCCCACGGGCAGAACTAGGAACAGTGGGTAAAAGGTACAAATATCTGAGTATAGCTCTTTATAAAGAAAAAATTCCTAACAATCAGTTGATTATTTTACCCCAAAAGGTGAGGTCTAAAAGCAAAATCTGGATGACTACTTGAAGGGCATGAGGCACAGAGGATTTTTAATCAAAGAATTAGACCAGACAACCTCTAAGGTACCTTCCTAACTCAAAAATTATGGGGTTCTATTTAAAGAAAGATATATTGTAAATAAGTTACCTTCCTCACTCCATGCTTCCACTGCCATGCCCAGATTCCTGGCCTGAATTTCTCCTTTATAAACTGGAATTGAAACATTTTGACCCATAAAACAGGAAATTATGTCAGTGCCACCTGCAGTGAAAAGGAGACAGAAGAGTCACAATTCAAAAAACTGAGGAAAGCTGTTGATTTTGTTTTAACTAGCACACAGAGGCCAAGGACCCAAAAGATGACAAATACTAAATATCTTTTCTCCAAATATGGCCCTAGATGCTGAGAATCACTGTGGAATTATTATATTTCCTTTTCGAAAATGTTAGTGGTGCTGAAAAGAGAGGAAACACTATCATCTGGAGAGGTAAAGTCAGAAGATCAGATTGACAGGAGAGAGAGAGAGCCAAGACTGAGGGCTTCCTGCTTCTGAGGTCACCTTCTTATCCACTACTCCATCCTAGCTCACAATGGGCAGAGGACATGATTTTAAAGTCCACTCCTCTGCCTCAGTGAATAGCTTCGAACCTGATGAGGCTTCCAGGGAATAATCAGCCAAAGCCCCTCCCTGGGAGGGAGGGGGGGAGGGAGAGGGGGGAGGGAGGAAAGAGGGGGAAAGTGTGTATGTATGTGTATGTGTGTATGAGCTCGGTAAAAGGTATAATGCTCTGAATTTTTGAAAGTCTCCTTCTACCTGAAAGGTAAAAAAGAAGTGATCCCTGACCTGAGGGAATTCCTCTCAGAGAACTTCTGGTGCTGGACATCCCTTCCCTGCTCTAGAAAGCATGAGTGAAAGGTAAGAGGCACAGTAGCATCTCAATAACTGATGTTGCTGGGGCCAGGAGCCAGGTATGGGATCCAGAGGAAAAGTGGGGTCTCGTAGAAGATTTTGTCACTAAGTAAATTATGTATGGATCTTAGGATGACTTGGTCAGCCAAGCCACTAAAGGTGGCTCAACACTAAAGAGGTATTGCCTGTACTTTAAACAGAAATGAAATTCAAAACATAATCAACTGCTATAGAGCTATGGACAGAAGGGGAAAGTAAAGAAAATGAGGCTTTCCTTGAAATCTTTTCCAAACTAACACTACCTCTTTTGAAGGCCAAAAAAATCCCATTTAAATGAGTTTGTGAAAATTCCATTTTCTTTAACTCCCAATCATATCTGTAAGAAATTATCTTGCCCTGACATTACACTAGGTGAGAATCATTCCATTTTCCCCCAGCTACTAACAGAAATGCTAATTTCATTAAAGTATCTTTTATTGGTGCGTTTTTTAAATGTCAGTCTATCCTAAGGCTAAAGTACATAAGGTATTTTTGTTGTAAAATAAAGAAAAAGCCATAATAGCAATGAAAGCTGTACTACACAGATAAAAAAAAAAAAGCATAGATTTAGAATGCTATAGCTGAAAGAGACTTCAGAAATCAACTCTCCATCCATTCTACAAAGCAAGAAACTGAGCTCCAGAGAGTTTGGTCGAGTGATTTGTCCCAGAAGTCACCCAGCTGGTTAATGGTAAAGCCAAGACTAAAAAACAGATCTACTTATTATTCTCAGTCTGGTGCTCAGGATGCCTTTGTCTGCTCATGGCTGGGTCAGACAAGACTCAAGTGAAATACCTCCTCACACTCATCTACCAGCAAACCAGGGCCACCTCCTTAGTGAAGAGAGACTTAAGAAAGACCCTGTCCCACCCAGACTCTTGCAACAGTGTCTTGACTGACCTCCCTGCCTACCTTTCTGCCCTCACCAATTCATCTTCCACACAACTACCAAAGTCACTTTCTTTGTGTCACTCCTCTAGTTGAGAAACTCTAATGGTTCCACATGACTCCTAGACTCAAAAATGAACTCATGTGTTGAGCCTTTAAATAAATCCCTTTACCACCTACCTATCCCTGCTAGTCACACAGCACATCTCTTTATACATGCTAGAGTCCAGTCAAATGGACCTTCTTGCTGTTCTTCAACACCACATTTATCCCACACCTCCATACTTCTGTCTACCCTGTCCCCTGGGCTAGGAATGTGTTCCTTTCCTCATATCTGACTCTTAAAAAATCTCTAGTTTCTTTCAAAGCTCAGTCTAAATGTTAACCCCTGCCTAAGGCCTTTCTTGTCATGCTCAGTAGCTAATGTCTCCTCCCCCAATTTATCTGGTACAAATTCTGTATGTATTTGATGGGGTGCCCCAAAAGCTAATGCTTAAACCTACATGAATATTTTTGGGACATTCTGTATGGGTAAATGTTGTCTTCCCTAAATCAGGCCCTTGGAGTGCTATTTTTTTGTCTTTGTATCCCCAGAATCCAACATAGCACCTGGCATTTAGGAGCTTAATATGGGTACAGTGATTGATGGGAAAATTCCTCGTTAGGTGCACTGTGGGAAGAGTGGTAGGCTAATTTACTACTGGTAGAGCCATAAAGTTGCTTAACTATTCTGGAAAATAATTTGGGGTTACATAAGAAACATGGCTAACTTTTTAATACTATTCGATCCAGAGATCCCAGTGCTGGGACTGTATCTCAAGGAGGTGACTAAAATCAAGAAAAAAACAAATGAACAAAAGCATTCATGGCAATATTCTCTGATAACAAAAATCTATAGACAATTTCCAACAACTGGAAAATGGCTATACAAATCACGGCATATAAATGTGATGGAATATCACTATCATATTCAATATTTGAATAAATCCATGATCAATTAATTGGTCAACAAGCTACAATTATTATCATGGAGGTCTCTGTAAATATTTATCATTAGCTCTGCAATACGTGATGACCAGATATGTCATGAAATAATATTTGCTGCTGCCTCTGGACAGAGAATCAAACCCCCTCTCCTGGCTCCTTCTCTGCCTCTCCAAGGAGCAGATGGGAGGCATCCTTCTATTGAACTGCAATTTCCTTCTATCTTTTTATTTCTCTTATAGAAAGAATGCTGATTGATATGATTCAGCTTCTCTGTCAACACATGAACTCAAGGGTCACTGGATGAGGAGCTCCATAAAAACTGGGATTCTTTACCTTTATTGTACCATAAAGATACATATGAAGATTCAGAGAAACATAGGAAGTGATGCAAAGAGAAGAAAGAAAAGCCAAAGGAATATAAAATATAGTGATTATAATGATGTAAGGAAAGTAAACATGGAAAGAAAACTACATTTTGATCAAAGAAAACATTCACTATTAATTCCCTATTTCCAATGCTAATTGACACATTCCACCTTTCTGTTATCAAAGCTTTTCTCAGTGAATGTACTTTGTAAAGAGGTTTGTTTGGTTATTTGCTGGGAAGTAACTATTGTGTCCAAACCGAATATATCAATAAATTTTTAAAAACGAAAAGCACTACTACAAAGTCTAATGTGGAAACTTAGGTCAACCAACAAGATAACTAGGAAAAATAGTCTATAGCTAACAAAAGAGACATCTTCAGCCTTAAGCTAACTAATAAGAGGTCCTTTGGTTGGGTCTTAAGAATATTTGAGAATTAGACAAAGACTATGTCAACCTAGAATCCAAGAAATCCCTTGCTCCATTCGTAACCTCCCACCTCTGCCCTTTCCACCCCTTCCCCAGCACCCCAGTACTCTAAGCATTACCTGAGATAGATCCAAGGAGGACATTCCTCTTGATATATTTGTAAACATACTCATAGCTTTGGGCTTTTAAAGGAGACCCTGTAGACAGGATAGTGTGAAGGGTCTGAAGACTGTGGGTTTCCACTAAAATGAAGGACAATTAAAAGGTTACCGTTAAAACCATTTTTTTAAGTATCACTTACATAGAAGAAATACAGAATTAAATTATTCCATTTCCTTGGAGGAAACGTGTGTAACAAGAACTTTAGAAAGTCTGTTTACCTGGTTTCAAGTTTCTCTCTTCCAGGACTGACAGCCACTTGGCCCCAGTTCCAAGAATTGTGATCCTAGGAGCAAGAAAAGGCATGGAAGTGGAAAGAAAACAAAGGAAAAAAAAGTTTTCACTCAGTTTGCACATTTCAAATATTAAAACTTTCTAATGCTGGTAGTTTACTTTCAATTGAACTTTCCTAAACCAAAATATATCACTTTTCCTGGGTTGTATTAATGATTAGTATTAACTTATAAAGTCTTTTTTAGTTTATTTTTTCTTTTTTCCACTAAACAGTATTTTATTTTTTCCAACTACATATATAGTTTTCAACAATCATTTTTATAAGATTTTGAGCTCCAAAATTTTTTCTACCTCCCCTACTCCTTCCCCAAGACAGGAAGCAATCTGACATAGTACATCACGTACACTCATATTAAACATATATAAAGTCTTTCCTCATCCTAGGAAACATGTTACCATATCTTGACATTAAGGATCTGTGCTATCTTCACATCTACAGCAATTAGTTTTATCCAAACCCATCATCTGCATTGAAATAGGCTTTAAGTACAATAACTTTACATGATCCTAAATATTTTGTTTTAAAAGAGAGAACTATAAAATTAAATGCCCTCAAACACTAATGTAAATATTTCCTCTTCTAGTGAATTTGTGAGGATTGCACATCTACACTTCCAGAGTCCTTAGTACCTGTGGCAAGAGGGAAAAGGAAGGGAAGTCTACTTGCCTATAATTACACAGCTACTGTCACTAATTAAACCTGATAAAACAGCAATTTCCCTCCAAAAAAATTATACACAAATTCATTCTTTTACCATGGATCAAATAACTTGGTTGTTATGTAACCTTTTTTCCAAAATGACTAGAGTTCCTAACCTTCCAAAAATATTCACACTCGGTAATTAATACCTAATGCTACTGATAAACATGCATTATGCTGAAAGAATAACTAACAAAGAAGAGAAGTAAATGAATACCCTTTCACCTTTTTCTCATACCTCACCCACATCAAAGGAACAGTCAATAGAAATATGGACATGGGGATTACTTTATTTTCCATCACATAAACAATAATCCTAATATATGTAAAAGCACTCATAAGGTCCACTCTCCATCATCCACACCAATGTTGGGATGTAGTGGAACAAATAAAAGCACACATGTCAAAGTCCTTTCCCAAACCAACCAGGAACAAATGCTACTGGCCAGAATGATTCTTCTGATCCCCAATCCAGCCTCCCTGGGGCTCATTGCTTTCAGCTGAGTCTCAGGTTGTTTTTTTTCTCACTGTCCTCAGGACTCTCAAGCCCCTCCTTCCTTTCAATTATGATTATTACTCTTTCCTCTGGAACTCTTTGCAGAGCAAGTAACAGAAATCTGTCTATAGAAATTTTTCTTAAATTTAATTGTTTTAGTGAGAGTAAGCATGGTCTAGTGTATAGAAAGCCAGTCTTGGAGTCAGGAAGACCTGATGTCACAGATTGCTATCTGATCTTGGGCAAATCAATTACCTTTTTAGTACTCTAGGCAACTCTCTTAGACTGTAAGTTGCCGACCTCTATTTATTTGTTGTTGTTCTGATGGGGGTTTTGGGGGGTGTTATATTTTTAAATTACAAATTGTTTCCCTCCCTACTCCACACTAGAGAAGGCCTCCATTTGACACAGATATCTTCTTTCATAGGTCCTTTGTAATTGATTTGAGTCTTTATAATACTGATAATAACTTAATTATTCGCAGTTATTCTTTGAAAAATATTGCTGTTACTGTATACAATATTCTCTTGTTTCTGCTCATTTTTACTTTTCATTATTTCATGCAAATCTTTCCATGTTTTTCTAAATCCAACCTGCTCATCATTTCTTACAGCACAGTAGTATCCCATCACAATCATATAACCACAATTTGTTTAGCCATTTCCCAACTGACAGGGATCCCCTAAATTCCTAGTTCTGTGCCACCACAAAGAGAGCTGCTATATTTTAGAACATAAAAGTTCTTTTCCTTTTTCCCTGATAACCTTGAGAAACAGTCCTAATAGTGGTATTGCTGGGTTAACAGGTGTATATATACATAAGCAGTTTTATAACAATTTAGGCATAATTCCAGATTACTCTCCAAAATGGTTAGATCAGTTCACAGTGACACCAATAGTATATTAATGTCCCAAGTTTTCCTCATCCCCTTCAACATGTCATTTTCTCCTATCATTTTAGTCAATCTGATATGTGTGAGATGATACCTCAAAGTTGTTTTAATTTACATTTTTCTAATTAACAATGATTTAGAACAATTTTTCATACAATTATATGTAGCTTTGATTCCCTTCTTCTGAAAACTGTTCGTATCTTTTGATCAATTGGGGAATGACTCATATTCCTATAAATCTGACAAAAGTTCTCTATATATTTTAAACCTGAGACCTTTATCCAAGAAACTGTCTATAAATTTTTTTCCAAAGTTTTCTGCTTTCCTTCTAATCTTGGCTACACTGGTTTTATTTGTACAAAACCTTTTTAAAATGATCAACATTTTTGCAATGCTCTCTATCTCTTGTTTATTCATAAATTCTTCTATTTATAAGTCATCTGATAGGTAACATGCTCCATGTTCTTCTAATTTACTTATGATATCTCCCTTTATATCTAGGGCATGCATCCCTTTTGACCTTATCCTGGTTACATGATATAAGATACTGGTCTATACCAAATTTCTGTCAGATTGCTTTTCAGTTTCCTCAACAATTTTTACCAAATAGTGAATTCTTAGTCCAAAAACTCAAATCTTTACATTAGTCAAACACACAGTTACTATAATTATTTACTACCATGCATTGTATGCCTACTCTCTTCCACTTTTCTATTTCTCAGCCAGTTTTGATAATTACTGCCTTACAATATAGCTTAAGATCTGGCACTGCTAAATCTCCTTCCTTTATACTTTTTTCATTAATTCCTTTGATATCATAACCTTTTGTTCTCCCAAATGAATTTTGTTATTTTTTTAGCTCAATAAAATAACTCTTGGTAATTTAATTGGGATGGCATTGAATAAGTAAATTAGTTTGGGTAGAGTTGTCATTTTTATTATACCAACTCTGACCACCCATGAACATTACTTCTTTATTACTTAAATCTGACTTTATTTGTATAAAAAATGTATGATTATGTTCATGTAGTTCTTGGGTTTGTCTTGGTAGGCATACTCCCAGGCATTTTGTGCTGTCTGTGGTTATCTTAAATGGGGTATTTCTCACTATCTCTTCTTACAGGATTTGTTGGTGATACACAGAACTGCTGACGATTTATGTGTTTATTTTATGACCTGATACTTTGCTAAAATTATTCATTATTTCAACTAGCTTGTTGGTTGAATCTCTAGGATTTTGAAAGCATATCATCATATCATCTGCAAAAAGAGATCATTTTATTACCTCACTGCCCATTCTGATTTCTTCAATTCCTTTTTCTACTCTTAATTGCTATTTGCTAGCATTTCTAATACAATGTTGAATAATACTAGTGATATTGAGCATCCTTGCTTCACTCTTGATCTTACTGGAAAGACTTTTAACCTATCCCCATTACAAATAATGCTTGCTGAAGGTAATAATTCTTATCATTTTAAGGAAAAATCCATTTGTCCATAGAAATTGGGACAGGAAATATGTTAAGTCTTTATAGTAAAGTCCAGTATACTTTTGAAGTTGCCTTTGGAATTTAAGCCAAATTCTAGTAGAAATTTTGGAATACTTTACATCTTTTACATTTTCCAGACTCAATTTAATTGAGTAGAATTAAGACTCAGCAGCAAGAGTAAGAGCAAAAGCAGCAAATGATGGGAGTGATCCAAAGGTGAAGCTTGGCAAGACAGGATCTCTGTCAGGATAAAGGGACAATGGCTTCCAGAGAAGAGGTCAGTGTAGAGTTGAACCCATTCATCCATAAATCAAGATGGGAAAGGAATGATAGAGTAGCAAGGAAAGGGATGATGGCCTGGAAAAAGCTGTGGTACAGAGAGATTGAAGGTCACATTGAGGACAAAGAAGAGTTTTGGAGCAGCAAAATAGAGAGGGCTAAGGACAACAGACTGTGATTAGATAAGGAAATCTCAAAGTTCGTGAACATGGATGTGGTATATTCAAGGGTGATGAAAAGACCAAAAGTATGAGCATTTCTCTGGGTATGGATGAGATGAGGTCAAGGACCAGGTCACAGGAAATGAATAAACTGAGGAACTGGGAGGGAGGATGTTGAAGTCCCCTAGTATGAGGGCAACAGTTGAGGACAGAGACTATAAGCCAGGCACTGAACTCACTGAGGAAAGAATGTCCAGGAGAATACTGGAGGTCAGCAGACAACAGCTACTAGAATTTCGATAGGTCGGTATATAAAGATTTAATGAACCTCAAATGAGAGGTTACTGAGGGATAATGAGAACCTGGAAGTAGCAATGGAGAGCAAGGGTATTCTAACTCCCACCCTCACTACAACTATTAGGAGACGAGAGTGTGGGAAGAGGTAGGGAATGAGTAGAAGTGCAGCTAATGCTAGAAAGGGAGGCCAAAGAGGCTCAGGAGGGAATTAGGTTTCAGTGAGAGCCAAAAGATGAAAGGAATGGGAAAGGAAAAGATGTAAAATGAAAGCAGGTTTGTTACCTATAGAGCATATGTTTCATAGGGCACAGCAGAAGGGATGATGAGTAGCTTTAGAGTGGGACACTGCAGGGGCGGGGGTTTGGGAGGGGGAAGTGTGGTTAAGGATTTAAAGACATGTAAGTAACAGAGCAGACAGTGAAGGTAAGACAATAAGGTTGAAAAATGATGGTCAAGGGTTCAGAATCATTCAGATAAGAAGGATGTGACCAGAAAGGAGTTTGTTAATTATTAAAGAATGAGTTCCGGTAGGTTATCACAAGGGTGTGGTGGAACCAGTTCTAACTAATTTGCTAACAGATTATTAAATTTTCAGTGTAAGCATTTACACCTCAGAAATTGCTACAATTCAGAGAAATCTATTGGTTTTTTTGATTGTCTAGATTTAAGAATGTCTAAGTTAATAATGCAGATAATATTTAAATGTGTGTTGCATACATTTTTTCTCAGAGAGCCTAGTTGTTAAACATTTAGCAGCTCATTCCTGTAATGCTCTCTATACACTGCCTGAACACAAATACAGCAGAAGATTCATCGAAGGAAGTCCTCATCAGACTGGAGGCCTGGTGACTGAAGGCTACAACAACAGTAACAATGGACATGTATTGCAGGATCTAAGGTTTGCCTTACATTCATTAGCTCACCTGAGTCTCATAGCACCCCTGGTTATCAATATCTCTAGTTTGGACTCTGGGTAGCATCCTCTCAGGGTTTTAAGCAGCAGCTCCAGGGAGGGGACCAGTTAGGGGAGCTTTCTTCCCTGCAGGCAGGCTAGGCCAGAACAGCTGACAGGCAAGAAAAGCCTGATGGAATGGCATCTACCTGAGTTTCTTCTCCACTCCCTAGAAGGCAGGAGACCAGACACAATGGCTTTTTCCCCTCTGCCAATTTAGGAAGAGGCCAAGTGAGGAGACTGGCATGGAACAAAATAGTGTTTGTATATATTATATAGCATTTTTAACAGACTGGAAAGGGCTCACTAAACCAATCATCAACCAGTGTCACAACTAAAAATGTCTCCAGAAGCCCTGCCCAGGACAGATGGTTCAGCCTCTCTGGGAAGTATATGAATTCTTTCAGGCCACAAGGGGAACCCTTAGCAAATCACTGCTTCAACGCACTAATCACACTCTAGTAAATTACTGAAGTAATCATTTACTAAATGATCCCTGATTAACTCCCCAGACGATTGATTTTCACTAAGAGAATAGCTAATTCAACCTACAGGATCTTGCCATCTCTTACAATAGCATTATGATAATGCCCTCTCATGGATGAGCAAAAGTAAGCAACTAATACAACCCAGTTACTAGCAAAACCCAACAGGGCCCAGAGTTGTGTCCCTAACACAAACCATTCATCCAAATCATCCCATACCCATTGGACAGTGTGTCCTAGATATTTCTCCAATAGAAAAACCAAAATACCACCTTTTTTAAAATAAAAGAACTCTTGTTAATTCCTTCAAAATCCCTGATTCTTGGTGTGATAAACTTAAAAGAAAATCTTCAGTGATCAATGAGGTTTAATACCTAAATTTATCTACATTAGTTAAAACATCATAGGAATTTCAAGGGCTCTGTTTCAAACTTCACAAGTTCTGATGAGTCATTAATCTTAGGAAGAAACAACAGAGTTTTAATGACTGCATTAAGTCAGTGTCAGGGCTTCTCTTGGAAAGAGAGAGACAAAGCTAAAACAGAGAGGCTGTCACTCCTCCCCCCTTCAAATTCTGCCATCGGTTACTGAAGGAATGGTCATCCTATTTTGCTCTGTTTCCTTCCCAATTAGTCCCTCCCCTTCACTGTATAGGGGTGCATCAATTTAAATATGCCATTAACGGCCCACATAAACATAACCATTTAAATACACAAGTGCTAAGATGAGCCTCCCTTGGGACCTTGTTCTCAGCTTTGTTACTAACATGTTGAGGAGAAACATTTTCCTCCCTCTAACTATACCAACATAATTTTTCTCTCTGCAGTCTGGTTTCAAAGGTTGTATATGTATAAAAAGTGAAAATCTTCCTTCAATACCAAGTTCCAAGGGATTTTATTAACCTTTCTCTGGAAACAAGCTCATTAGGAAATATCCTAATAGTATGAGCCAAATGTCAGGATTTAAATATTACACCAACCAGGCAAAACTGGATTTAAATGACGAATGGGCAAAAGTTTAAAAGTATTCATTCTTCCTTCTATTTTCTAACATGAACAGTTCAAAATTCAAAGAGCAATTACATTTTAGGCTGGGGTTTACTCCCAGTCTGATGAAGGTACCTGGACTCTTCATAAACTGTCTTTATAAACAGTCAAAGAAAAATGAAACATCATTGCTGAAATGTATTAACCAAAATAAAATTCTAAAGAACTTTGGGTGATTTATCTAACAAAGAAGATCCTTATGAAAAAGGATCTTTTGGCATTTCCTAACAATGATGCCCTGAAAGCGAACAGCAAGGCAAATATGGGACCACTTCATTTTTCCCCCACCTTGCTTACGATAATCCACATACACCAAAGAAATGGCCAACATCTCAGTTTACACTGGCTTGTGTCCATTCCCTAAAATCCTAACATTTTGCCACTGAATCTAGGAAGGAATATTAGACCTTCTGATGTGAGGTTACTTGCAACAGTACTGCAGACAAACAAAGACAATTTCTAGAGCTGGCTCAAAGAATAGTGTTGCTTTAACAAAAGAAGCTAAGAACCATCAAAATGAATCAAAGTCAATGATTGAACCAACCCAAGAAATCTGCTTCTGATGAGAACCAACTGGTCATTTATGAGGAAACAGGGCTGACATGCCTTCATGCCAAGGTGCTTAATAAATGATTGCTGATTAACTTCTCACCTTGGCCCAAACAGCCCTCACTGCCCTACTTTAATCATGCATTACAACCCTATCAATCCATTAACTTGGCTGTCAACCAATCTACATCTCATCTCACCACCTGGGCCCTCCCGGTATTACTGCCCCAAACCCCTCCACACCTTCTCATCAGTCACAATCTTAGCAACTTTTTTCCCTAAAATTTCCACAGAGGCTTCACTCAACCCCCTGGAGACTTTCTTTTGGTTCTTTTATTTGGTTTGTCCTTCTGTATAAAACTACTCCTATTCCCTTATGTCCTCAATTTGTCACTGTTAAATTCTAAGAAGGATCCTCTAAAATCCACTAACATCAAGGGTTTGATGAGTGAGTCTGTATTCATTCTGTTTGGATCCTTCATGACTTTTCAGACTTCAGTCATCTCCCTCCCACTCATCTCCTTGAGTCTTCATCTTCCCAGACCAAAGAGAGCCTGGGTCATCATATTAGTCTGTCCTCACACTGCTATCCCCTGAAATCTTCCATTCCCTTGATCATTTAAGCTGTCCTTCCTTGGTTCAGAACTGCACACAATATTCCAAAGAGAATGCATCCCAATTTTATGCAAAGGCAGAAGGAGAGTATTTTCAGTTTTGTTCCAAATGCCCTTCCCAGTGAAACCCTGAATTTAGCTGCCTTCAGGCACATGTTGAGAACAGGTGTCATTACTTTACAAATCCTCTTCTTCAATGATAACCAACAGATGTTGAGATGTATTTACCTACCCTAGTCTGTCCACCAAATCCCAGAGCACATTAGCTGTTGGGACCAAGGGAGAACCATCGTACAAGACCACAGAAGCTCCTGTTGCAAGCACAGACACCAGCCAATTCCACATCATCCAGCCAATCTGGAAGAGACAAAAGGACCAATGTTTACAGCAAGAGAAATCTCTCCATTCACTCAGCATCTTATCTACTTGGACAGCAGCCATCTATGATGGGTCAAGAAAGCCTATCCCCTCCCACAATTAGACATTTTATACATTCAGTGCAGCATGAAAGGATGTGTAGGGCACATGAACAATACCATGGCTCATTTGAAGGAATTTAAAAAGGCAATAGGGCAAGAGTCAAGACAGGCAGGGAAGAGAAGAGATCAAGAATATGATTATTCTCCATACAAAAGAGATTACCACTGAAAGACCAAATCCAAGCACTACAGTTCACTTGGCAGTAATTAAAGAAGTAGAGACCCACCTTTCCCCTCATTTAGTTCTAGGAATCCTCCAAATAAGGAAATAAAACACTGTACTCTCAATGTGGCATAAATCCTTAATTAAGGACAAAATTAAAAAGTTTTAACAAGGAAGATCAGTGCCTACTAAAGGCTCTCTCCCTGATGTAATCAGACCTGAAAGGATAAAGGAAAAGAAGGTTTGGAGAAATTCAAGCTATATGTCAACCACACTGGTTGCCTAGAAAATTCACTACATGGGTGAGCGTGACAAAAACCCTAAAACCACAAATCACCAGGGCATTCTACATTGCAGAGTCCCCTAATTCCTCCATCTCTGGTATCGGCTGATAATGACATCACCCAGTTTTCCAAAGAAGGTCAATTAAAAGTTTCCCATTCAGTATTACAGAAAAAAAAGAAACTGGGTTTAGCTTGCAACTTTCATTTAAGTATTGTCATTTTTTTGGAAAGATCATGAAGTTCATTTTGTTAAAAAAAAAAAATTGAAGCCCTCACTCCATATTGATAGCACTACACCAAAGAGAAGTGCCGTGCCTGAGAGTCCTTTAGCAAGCACCCTTCCCCTCTTTTCACAGCCAATAAGACTGCAAAAGGACAAGGAAGAGGTGTCGTTGCTGGCCTGGTACCAGGCACATGCAGATGAAGCCACTTAATAGGGCTAACACTGTGATGCTGCAGACAATCATCACCCCTTAAAGTTGAAGGCACTCTGGAATCCATTATCTCATTTGCTAAATAGGTTATGATGGAAAGAGTCTGCATCAAGATGAAACTATTCCAAACCATAACAGGCAGCATATTCCCAGTTTAAACTTACCATCTGAACAAACCTCCCACATCCACAAGCTCTTCTATCAATAGATGAAATGCCCTATTATTTTAAGTCATCAGGCTCCAAAGGGGACAGAGGAGCTGTCTCCTCCCTTTAGTGGATGGGTGCTTTTTAAAATTCAAAACCTCAAGTCCATAAAATGTTGATTTATTGAACTCAGCCTTAAAAATTTTCAGGAAAGAATGCCAAATAAGAAATCTGAATGAATAATGACCTCCAATGCTTATTATAATCCTGGTTCCAGGGGCAGATGCCAGATGCCAACTTTCCTCAGAGGTACAGGTACTCCTTGGGCCAACATGTTTGAGCAACACATGTTATCCAGTCTCTCCCCTCTCCTACCTCCCCTACCACCACATAAGCCCACCCTAGTCTGGGAGAGAACTAACCCTCTCCCCACCCCCATTCCACCCCAGGTAAACCACACAGATCCTCCAGCCTAAGATTCTGTCCTCTAATAGAGGCAATGCCAGAGAGAAGTGAGGGGCATGCCCTATACGTATGGGATTCCAAATCAATCATTAGGACTTTGTTACCTTATAATTTATCATTTCTTCCCATCCAGGCTATAGTGGCAAAGATACTGGACTAAAGGTCAAGAGACTTGTGTCCTAGCTCTGGTTTTACCACTAACTTGGTTCTTGACCACAAGAATGTCTCCTGCGACTCCATTTTCCTATTTGTAAACAAGGCAAGTGGATAAAATGCTTTCTAGAGTCTCTTCTAATTCAATTCAAGTATTAAGAGCCTCTGTGCATGGCACTATGGTAGTCTCTGGGGATACAAAATTGAAACAATTCTCCCTCAAAAGCCTCCTATTCTGCTGTAACATTTCAGGACCCACATTTCTAAACCTATTCATATTTTCAGCTTCTATTACTCTTCAGGGGACAAAGCTCCTTATGATTACTACCCTGCACACAAAGTGGTATTCTCGTTTTATGTGTCCTTAAACTTACCTCTTTCAGGCTTCAATAAGTGCAGGCCAGGGGTAGTTCTAATGTCTGGAATTCAGTGGAAAAAAACCCATTTGCTCTATCTATCACTATGAATTAAAAATCTCAAATAAACTCCCTCTTAGTCCTGATCTTTCCAGAATGTAGAGACCCAACCTTGACTAGATGTTCCTATGGCAGCCTTTTTATCCTATTACTTAAGCCTTTCTTGGACTCCCACACAACATGGAGAAAGGTCTGTACATATTGAGATCACAGTGGGCAGCAAGAACAGGGTGGGATTTGGTCAACTGCAGGAGAAGACACACTGGCAAGAATGACAAATAAGCATGTGTTGGGATTCAGAAGAAAAATGTTCCTTGAAAACTAATGATCCAAAATGATCTGATTTTTTTATACTACCTCAGGGATTCTATTCATGTGCACAGCTGCAGAGAATAGAGAGAGAGGCAAGGGAAAACAACATGCTAAACTACTGGAGGTGCTTCCAAGTCGGAGATGAAGGGGAAAGAAAACAGAAGAGAGTTTTACTTAAATGCGCACAATCCTTTCTAGGCATCTAGAACAAAAACCAAAATACTTACTGTGGTATAGCACATAATGATGTCACTGCTGGTTGTGTCTCCATGAAGAACGTGTTCCTTGAGATGCTGGAGTAGGGTGCCCTACAGAAACAGGGAATAAAAACACATTCAGCGGAGCTATTTTCTTTTTAAGACATCTCAGTACAAAATGTATTTAGGTAACTTGGGCACACTGCTCAAGGAAAAGAAAAGAATACACATCTTTTCTACTCCCAAGAAACTTGCTTTCTGAGCCCTTGTGAAAAGGTAAGTAATTTCATCATGTCATCCTGTCCCCACCGATACCTGGGAAATGCTAACGAATTGGACAGGAAAATGCCAAGGGGCTTCAAAACTCTCCATGTTTTCTGGTGCTAGATGGACTAATGGGCCTTGTGTGGAACCTGCCAACCGCAGGCTGAAAATAAAAATGATAGAGAAGAGCCTACAATAAAGATGGGGCCCCCAATGTAAATAGCATATGCTTTTGGAAACAAATACTGAATTAAACTCTGTGTAAATCATGATCCCCTTTCCAACTGAATGGGGCTGGCCCGGACGTGGTAATGCCATCAATGTGACAAATGGCACAACGCTGCCACCTACTAGTCATCTGTCTGCTTAGCAGACTCGAAGTTAGAACTCAGGACTCTTAGCCAAGGGCCTAAAATGAAATGAAGGATCTGCAGTCAGGTCACTCTTCGGCTGAATTCCAACTCTCATTTCTACAAAATGTCATGGGGGGGCGGGGGGGGGGGGGAGGATGACAGATGGATCAGACTTCTTATAGGCTATAACTATTTGTGAGGAGGGATTGTTTCATTCTTTGAATTTGTATTCCCAACACCCAGCACAGTGCCTGGCTTGTAGTAAGCACTTAATAAATGCTTAGTAATTGGGACAGACAGAACAGACTCTAAAAGGCAAAAGGGAGCTGCTCCTCTATAAATAACATCCATTCTATGGCTCAGAGTTTTTATAAAACTAGGTAATAAGCACTTGGTTCTAATAAAGGCAGAATGAAATAAAAACAGAGAAACGCACGCTAAAAGAAAAGAAAGGCCACCATGAGCCTCAAGAAAGCTCCCTGTTCTTTAAGGTATAGGCCATCTCCAATGCCTCCCATGCTGCAAAAGGGCCTAGTCCTAAGGCAGCTTCATCCCCTGAGAAGGAGGGCACAAACCCCGACCTATGGACAGTACCCACCTGTCTAACAATCGGTCTAACAAGAAGGAACAGAAAGAGTGCTGGCAAAGTTCATGCCAACATGATCTCCTCTGATCCTCACAACAACCTATGCGGCATCTACTACAGGTGTATTATCACCCCTTTACCAATGAGGAAAACAAGGCTCCAAAGTGGTTTACTGCCTGGCTCTTGGTCACTGGGCCAGCCGCAAAGGTCCAAGGCCCAGTTCTCTGCTGAACTTCACAAGCTATTCTCCTCCCACCACACCATAATGCCTCTCCTAGAAGAAGCTGAGAGTACACAGGCAGGAGACTGCCCAGAAAAAGGGGCTGGACCTCAGTCAATTTGGTCTGCAGAAACAAAGTCGTGACCCAAAGCTTGGCTACCCACAGGGGCCTTGCTCTTCCCCTTTATTACTGAAATCAATGCTTCAGGGTTTACCAACAGGCCTCAGGAACCTCACAGCAAAGAAAAGAAAGAGGAAGGGAGGGACAAAAGAATAAAGAGAAAGATTTCTTTACAATAATACAAAAAAAAAATCACCTAGTGAGCTGTTATCTGACTAACATAATCTCAACACCAATACAGGGAGCTACTAAGAGGAAAATAAATTATCAAATGTGCAAAAAAGTATACCTACTGATGGCAACCATTCCCCCTCTCTCTTTTTAACTTGTTATTAAAAACTAACATTCAACTAATATTTTTGAAGTAGTAAGAGAGGATAAACCACTTGGGCCTCTGCTGACTGATTAATCCTTCCCTCTAAAGCTATAAAAAGTTAGTCCACAGGGGCGGCTAGGTGGTACAGTGAACAGAGCACCAGCCCTGGAGTCAGGAAGATCTGAGTTCAAATACAGCCTCAGACACTTAACACTTACTAGCCGTGTGACCTTGGGCAAGTCACTTAACTCCAACTGCCCTTGCCTTCCCCCCCCCCCAAAAGGAAAAAAAAAAAGTTAGTCCACAGAACCAGTTATCATTAATACATGGAAGGAACAGAGAAAAACTGGTTTGTTTATCCCTCCCTCTCTGCCCCTTCCCCTACTCCCCTGGACTTGAATAGCAAGAACATTTAAAAGAGATAGCGAAGCCCAAGGATAAGAGCTGCCTTCAAAGAAGACAGATTATAATTTGGGGAAAAGTAGAAATTACAGAAAATTAGTAGAACACAATACACACAATCTTCTAAAGAAGTTTAACTTTTGTAAAACAAATCTGATTTTAAAGCATTACTTACATGAGCCCTGTAGTACATCATAAGTTCAATACACAATCACCTTTAATTTCTCTTCTGTGTAAATTAAGGATTTTTCTATGTCAGATTTACTTAAAGGAAGATATGCATGTAAACTCACAACCTCTCTCCATTACCACAAAATGGTGAACACATCTAATAAAGAAAACAGGATTTTGTTTCTCCTGTAGACATTTCTCTGTTTTAAACTTAGTATTTCAGGGGCAGCTAGGTGGCACAGTGAATAAAGCACCAGGATGTGAGTTCAAATCTAGCCTCAGACACTTAACACTTACAAGCTGCATATTGCCTTGCCTTCCCCCTCCAAAAAAAGATAAAAAAAAAAGAATTAAACTTAGTATTTCAAATAAAAGGCTTTAAGATATTTCTCTCTACATCCAAAAAGCCTTTCTTACAGCGAGGCAGGTCTCAGGCAGAGATTCAGATTAAGTTTCAAACAGGACAGACAATGAAGATTTCTAAGATCTTTCAAGGGTAAGGGAATGCAAAGGAAGACTTCAGGAACCACACTACATCCTATAAACAAGAGGAATTTTAAGCTGTTTGGCCAATGGAGTTCACTTTTGCTGTTGCTTTTCCATCTAGTTTAAATAAGATGGTCAGTTGGTGCCTCCTTTCTTATAATTTTGAAAGTTTATGATAAAATGAAAAAAATCCTGACTTTTTTTGCTCAAAATATGCCAGACTTAGTAATTTTACTATCAAACTACATTATATAAAATACAGTTCTATGTTCCTAAACTAACAAAGTGACTTTAGAACTACAGACAATGTTAAAGTGTAATAATGTACTTATTTCCATTTGCTCCCAAATTTTCCTCATTTCATATCTGTCAATTTTGGGGAATGCAGAGGCCACACAGAAAAGTAGTAAGAGTAAGGAAGCCCTTGGAACCCAGATGATTTCAGCTGGACTCCTACCTCAGACATCTACTAGCTGTGTAACCACAGGCAAACCCCTGAACCTCAGTGATTCTTGGTTTCCTCATCTGTAAAATAAGGATAATGATCTCTACCTCACAGACCAAATGAGCTTATGTCTGTAAAATGCTTTGTAAACTCTGAGGCACTAAAGAAATATCAGCTATTGAGGTGGTGATAGAAACTGGAAATGTATTCTTTCCCTACCTCTTAGGTAAAGCAATGTTTCAAGGGGAAACAATGAGGAATGATCTACTTTACAGTAGGGTAAAAATTATTTCTGGGCCCCTGAAATCTTGTTAGAGCCGTGCATATATGCAAGAAAAAGGAGTTCATTAGAAGCAAAGGCAGCACATCCCAACTGGGTTTTGGCAGCAGAGTAATTTATATTTCTAAAAAACTTCTTGGCTTTCCATCAGTGTTATTTCTCCTGATGCAAACAATGCCCAACACTTGTGATGATTTTAACACAGGCAGCTACCAGACTGTTAGAAGCACCCCTTAAACTGTCATCCTCCATCTATTCATTCATAAAGTAAGGATTTTCCACACTTTTCTAAAGCAACACAAACTGTGACCAGTTCCCCTCTGAGCCATGAAAGGACAGCCTACCCCAGCAGAATGCACCATGCACTTGGGAGCTCCGGTGGTACCCGAGGAAAACATGATAAAGAGAGGGTGGCTGAAAGGCAGCTGCTCAAACTCCAACTGGGGGGCCTGGTCTCCTTTCCCAGATCCAAGGAAGTCATCTAGAAATATGCTGTAGGCAGATATAGAAAACAAAGTTGTTAAAAGAGCAGCCAGGGTTTTCTGAATGAGGGTCACCTGAGAAAGTCCTTGATTGAAATGCAACAGAACCCTATCGTTCCAGAAGAACAAAATAGCACTGGATGCTAGAAAATACACAGTTAAATCTCACTAATTTCATCCTAATTAAGAAAAGTTCATTTAAATTAACAGAGAAGGAAATGAAGGCAAACAGAGGTTAAGTGACTTGTCCAGGGTCACACAGCTACTAAGTGTCTGGGGACTGTATTGTAAATTAATAATAGCTTTTCATTTTGGAGCAGTTCAAAAGAAATGTGGTTATTAACACTTTACCAGTCATAGGATTAACATACAGGCCCAAGATTCTTTTTTTTTTTAAGCCCAAGATTCTTCAGCAAAGTTTACTCACTTTCAGGAGTATAGGTAATTTCCTACAATCCTTCTCTGCCTAAGGTTTTCAAGACTTGCTATAAGCCCCAAAAATCCATTGCCTACAGGTCACTTCCTTGGTCAAGAGCCTTCCAGCACTCAGCCAGGCTAAATTGGCTGCTGGACTTGCCCCTAAAGACCTGGTGCAAAAAGGGTTTTCCCAAAGTTCCACTTAGTTTACATATATGAAGCCCTAAAGCTGGATCTGAGGAGGTGCTAGAGAATTTTTATAAATGCTTTAATAAACTCAGCAAATAAACATCATTTGTAGTTGTCACATTCATTGTATGCCGGCACTGTCAAAGGGGCTCTTCAAATAAGTGTGCTTTCACTCTTAAAGAGGCTAATTCCCTGTTTTCACTAATTATCTGATTTGGTCAGTAAGGTGTTACAGGGGACAGAGCAAAAGGTATGGCAGAAGACCTGAGTTCAGACACAATCTCCCAGACACCTAGCAGCTGTGTGACCCTGGGCAAGTCACTTAACTTCTGTTCACCTTAATTTCCTTCTCTGTAAAATGGGGATAATAGCACCTGCTTCTCAGGGTTGCTCTGAGGATCACATGAGACAAAAACTGTAAAGAGTTTAGCACCGTGTTTGACACCTAGTAAGCACTATACAATTGTTATTTTTATTATTATTTGCAAACTCCTCCTTTGCCAAAAGATGGGGCAAAGATAGCCCATAAGGTCCAACCTATTTGCATGTGCCACTGTTAGGAGAGTTTAAGAGAGGTATCTAGAGTGTTTGCCCAGGGGTCACCCCAGTCTGTATATGTCAGAGGCAGGATTTTAAAAACCCCAGTTTCCATGGCCCCAAGGCCAGCTCCATTCACTAGGCCATACTGCCTCTGAGTGGCTGTGTCATGGAGAGGGGTTCAAATTAATTCACCTTTACTGTATTATAAGGGGTATGCCACTTGTCGGCAAGTTCAAGAACCACTCAATGACTTTCACTGTGGCCCATGCATACTTTCTTCAACTACATGCCTTATACCCAGTAAGAAGTAAATGTTGCAGGCTGCTCCCCAAGAATGAAAGGCCAGGAGACAAAACCTCATGGAGGTTTGCAGGCATCCATCTCAAAGCCTTCTCCCTCAGTTATGACAGACCACACACTGTGTAGACACAGAAAAAGGCAAGGCTCATTGAAGTGCCTTTTTTCTGTCCTGAGATTAACAGAAACACAGGCTAAGGAATCAAACTGGAAGAACCCATAAAGATAAATAATTTTATCCAATTCCCTCACTTGACATGTAAGTAAGCTGAGGCCCAGGGTGGGGAAGTGAACTCCTCCAGTGCAGATGGTTATCAGGTGACAGAGCTGGGAGTCTCCAAAGGCCCCAAAGAGCCCATCCAAAAGCCTGACTCCCCATCCCTCACCCTCTGTCTGTACAAAGTCCAAATGCTTTTTAGTAAATGTAATTTTCTACATGTCAATGGAAAGAAAAAAGAAAAGTTCAGCCTAAAGACACTCGCTAAGGATGACAATCAATGAAAGCTGAGCATTTCGTTAGTCAACAAGCCTTTCTCCAGTACTTCCTCTGTGCCAGGCACTGGGCTCAGGGCAGCGTTGGGCTTTCTGATACTGGAGGGCATTCTGAAGGATGCTGGAGCCTGACCCTGGGGAGCTTGGATGGTTTACAAAGTGCATCCAAAAGAAGGTATCTCCATAGCAAATAAACACCACGCACTACTTACAAGTGTCAATAACATTATTCACTACTAACTTTTACAGTCAACAAAAGGCTTGTTTGTGCCTCCACTCCTATAGGAATTCCATTTATATAAAACACTTAATCCAACAGGTACTTGACAAAAAAAAGTCTTTTCTTTCAAATGAGCAATAAATCAAAGCAAATTGCTACCACTTTTGTTGCTTTGCTAAAACTGGAAAGCTCAGAGGATTTTTTTGCCCCGGTGCAGTCAGTGTATCTGCGTATAGATGTGTTTTCAGTTTATCTGGGGCATCCAGAAATCCAAAGATGAATAGTACTGGCAAGTGAATTGCAAGGGTTTAATGAGGGAAGCTTCTTGTATTGTACAAAGCTAAATGAGGTGGATAATGCAGTCTATCCAATGTTCTCCATTACTGATAAATACATTCTGAATGCAAGAGACACCCAACTTGGGTCAGACATTTCCAAACTGTCTACTCAGACAGCTTTCTACAAGGCAGAATCATAACACCAATTCTAATTCCTTGCCTAGAGGTACTAAAAATAGGATATCAGAGCTAGAAAACTCTTCAGACTTGTGGAACCAGAGAGATGATCTCCATCTCTGACATGCTAACTTCCTATCCCTCATGCCCAATTCACAGATGAATAAGCTGAGACTCAAAGAGACAAAATAACTTGGTGACAGTTACAATGAGTTTGTGGCACAGCCAAGACTAGAACCCCGAGATCCTCACACCCTGTCCAGTCAGGACACTGACACTGTCTGTGTTTCAATCTCCTGATTTAAAAAAAAAAAAGATGAGGGGTGGCTAGGTGGCGCAGTGAATAAAGCACCGGCCCTGGAGTCAGGAGGACCTGAGTTCAAATCCGACCTCAGACACTTAACACAAAAATTAGCCATGTGACCTTGGGCAAGTCACTTAACCCCAAATGCCCTCCAAAAAGAAAAAAAAAAAGATGAAAAAGCCTCAGTGACATGGAACCATCAAGCTGACTCCTGTTTTCAGGTGAGTTCACCTGCTTCTGTCTAAGGACTCTCCATTATGAATGAAGTTCAAGTTCCAACTCTGAAGCACAGCCCATATGATGTGGCCTCTGGTGACCCTCACTACATCCATCGCTATAGGAATCAATCAGCACCTTCAGACTGACCGATCAATGCACTGGTCCCTCGGCCTGCCCACCTTCCTTCCTTGTGTTTCAAGACATCTTCCTTTGCCTGCTCTATACAAACTCTCACCAGAAGTCAGAGAACATTTAGGCCCAATCCTCCTCCTCCATGAAGCCTTCCTGGACTACTGTGCTCTCCCCCACCTCTGAGTGACAGAAGTGGTATTACCCCTGGAGTCATTGTATCCTACCGATGATTCCATAATTGTTCAAGAGAGATCACAGAGTGCAATGGAAAGAGTACTGGATTTGCAGTCAGAGAACCTGGATTCCAATCCCAGCTGTCACCAGCGATGCAAGAGGGTTAACTCCTTCCCTTCTCTGGGCCTCAGCATAAAAGGGGCCTGGCAAGATGATCTCTCCCATGTGGCCACTCCTCCATTCTTTTCTGGGCCCTGTTCCCAACACTATGGACTTTGTGCTCCAACCATCCCCCAGCAGCCTTCTCACCCTTCCCCTCTCCCCTTGCCGCCTTGTGGCTCCTTCCTCTACCTGGCCACACCCTCCAGAACCTCCCTTTGAAGGAAAGGCCCGGGCCAGCACCCTCTCCAGGCTCTATTCCTAACTCTCCAGACTTCTTTGTGCACAATCCCCCACTTTCTCCACCTGCACCCCACCCCAATCCCCCATGTCCCCTACTTTTTATGAGTTGTCTTCCCCCATTAGAATGTAAGCTCCTTGAGGGCAGGAATTATCTTTTTGCTTATATTTGTATTCCCAGGACTTGGCAATGTCTGGCACAAAGTTAGATCTTCATAAATGTCTGCTGACTTGATTTTTTTATCACGGACCCCTTCAGCTGCCTGAGGAAACTTATAAACCCCTTCACAGAATAGTTTTGAATAGAATTTAATTCATAACTAAAGGAATCAGCAAACTTCAGTTAGAAGTTAATAAAAAAACAAAGGTGTAATTTTTCCCCATCCAAGGTCATCTATCTACACAAGTATCTTAGCTAAGAAGCCCAGTCCTAAGGTCTCTATTCTCATAGCTATTTTCCCAATGGGAGCAAATATAGATTCCACTGTATCAGGGCAGGTCAAAGCATTAAATCAGCATACCTATGAGGAATCTTCGAAATGTCAATCTTCTCACTGGAGACCACATATGGTATCACCACTACTTTTTTCAAGTCAGGAAGCCCTAAGAAAGGTGGGAAAAACAGAATAATATGACACTTTCCTCTCTCTCTCTATGGTTTCAGAAGAAGACTGTACAGTGAAAGGGGCTACAGAAGAAGGTCTTTATTAAATTTAGAAGAGGAAATTGTGAAGGCAATTTGGAGAGCTCTGAAATTGCCAAGAAAGCCAGTTTGAATCCGGTGAAGGGAAACTGGGGAGAAAAAAATGACAGGCTGAAGGAGAACTACTCAACCTGAAGGAGGAGAAAGCTAAGAGAAGGCCCTATGGAGGAAGAATAGAAACCAGAGAAACAGAAGAAAAAAGAGGAAAGGTCAAACAGTAAAACAGGGAAGAGGTTACTGAGACAAGGGAAAAGATGTTGGATTTAGGGGTCCTGTTACTAAATGATGCTGAAGAGGCTCTCTCACCACCAAGTTAACAAACTGCTGATGAAGCAAAGTGCCCAACCAAGCAGTTTGAAAAACATACAAATTGAAAAAAAATATTTAAAAAACAAACTGAGGCCCTTTCTGAAGATGAGGGAGCTGGATGCTTTGAAGAAAAATCAGATGGCCATCCTCCAAGGAGCTTTAAGAGTCACAGGTTCTAGCAGGGGAGACATCGGGTCCGAGCAAGAAGGAAGAACAAGGGCAGCTCCCTGACAAGGGGCACAGAAGCACACCGTGCTGACCTCGTAATGACAGAAGTACACGGTCTTCCTGTTGGGCCTGGCATCCAAATGTGACAGAGAATTCCACGAGACTTACCAAACTGTGAGGCAATTCCCTACTTCTGGCGAGTCCAGTAGGAGGCACAGACAATACTAACTGCTAGGAGGAAAACATGCTGGGAATTATGACATCTGGGGCAAGACCCTGACACCCTTAGGGGCATATACGCTTTCCTCATTGCTGCCCAGGCCAGGCAAGGGATGCAGAAGCAAAAAGCAGATTCAGCCCATGAAGAGCTGGCTAAGAAGATGCCTAAGGATAGGATCTGGATTTCTGGTCCATGGTCTAAAACACAGGCATGACAAAACCCTTCCCAGGAATGCAGTACATAGGATAAGGACAATGCAGAAGAATGTCCAAGGGACTTGAGAATGAAAAGAACAAAGTGCCTGTGTACTTGCCTAGCTTAACACCACAAAGTACAAAAGAATAGTAGGAGAGACATCCAGAAGTGTACAAAGGACAGCACCAAAACCCAAATGCCAAGGCCAATCTGACCTCCTAAGTCTCACCAAGATGTAAACGTGACGATGCACAAAGCGCAGCTCGTTCCAGAGAAGCAGGGCAGGAAAAAGGGAGACCAAAATGGCACTTGAGGTGAAGGAGATCCACTCAAGTGAGGGGTTCAGGAAGACCTGAGGGGAGCTTGGGGGAGATCACTAAGGTGAATATCAAAGGCAGGAACAGAGAAGAGGGGACTGATAATCAGACTATACTATACAGACAGACTGCCTGGACTTAAGAAGGTCACACAGAACCCAAAACCTGGCACCCAGAAATGACAGGAATTTAAATTAGCTGGTTATCTCTTAAAGCTCTAGCTCTGCCAAAAACAAAACAGCTAACAATTGATTGATTTGTCTTAAGGGTAATTTCCTCCTCATAAGAAGGGAACCAAGAAAAGAAAATAACATTCTGGATCTGATTCTCACTTAATGAAAGAATTTGAATAGAGCACCAGCCCTGGAATCAGGAGGACCTGGGTTCAAGTCCGGCCTCAGACACTTAACACACACACACACACACACACACACACG
>NW_027185575.1:879525-898954 GCF_028583685.1 Petaurus breviceps papuanus | reverse complement strand
CTTGGGCAAGTCACTTAACCCCAACTGCCCTCCAAAAAAAAAAAAAAAAGAATTACTTCTAGTAGACATGGTCAAAACCTGTATGTTCCAAGGGGGAGAAACCTGTTTTCTCTTATAATCTATGCCAGCAAAATAGAAAAAAGTCAAGCAGAGTGTAACATATCCCCTAGATTCTGGGAGAACAGACTTCAAAGGATTAAGAAAAGATTGATAAGATTCCAGCAACTAAAATTACACTGTAGACGCCAGTCTAAGAGGGATGGGAAGACCAGAAGAGCCAAAGGAAGAAATTCTGAAGACCCAAAGAGAAAGAACCCTGATGTGAAGGAAAAAGGGGAGTTGCCTAAAGCAACAGAAAAGTAACCACTAGCTTAGATTTTTAAAAGAAGAGGGAAGCCAGAGCAAGTATCAGAAGATGAATACAAAAGCACAGCAGAATTCTGTAAGAATTACTGTGAGGGAGAAAAGCTAATGTTTGTGAGAAAAGGTAAGAAAAGGGGTTTTAAAGCTATATTGAATATTGTACAATGATTAACTGTAAATGACCTAGCTATTCGCAGCAATACAATGATCCGAGACAATTCCAAAGGACTCATGATGAAAAATGCTATCCACCTCCAGAGAAAGAACTGATGGTCTGAGTGTAGGCTGAAGCATACTTTTTTTTACTTTATTTTTCTTGGGGGTTTTTTGGTCTGTGTTTTCTTTTGCAACATGGCCAATATGGAAACATGCTTTGCATGACCTCACATGTATAATCTAGATCAAACTGCTTGCCTTCAAGGGGAGGGGAAGGGGAAGGAGAGAATTTAGAACTCAAATTTTTAAAAATTAATGTTAAAAATTGTTATTACATGTAATTGGAAAAAATAAAATATAACCATTTTTAATATAAATCTATATAGGAGAAAAGAGGTAGATCAAAAAAGGATAAGGACCACTGTTTGAGATGGATGAGACGATGTTAACTGACTAAAGAGAGAAAGCAGAACTGCTAAATTAATAGCCTGCTTCTTCCTCAACCAAGAAAATGAATCTCTGGACCTGAACAGAGAGAATAAAAATGGCTAAACAGAGAGCTGATAACCAATGTAAGTAAGGAAGTAAATAAGGCTTACCTAGGTACCACTGATGAAATTAAGTCAATTGCCCAGCTGAACCATATCCTCAAATAATGAAAGTACTGCCACTAGCAATAATGTATGAAAAATCATGGAGAATAAGAGAGGATCCACAGGAATGAAAAGGAGCAAAGTTGTACAAATGTTTTAAAAGGTAAAGAGAATGGAAGCTACAAACTATAAGCTAGACTTCAATTGCTGGAAAACTTCTAGAAAGCATTTGTAAGAGATTTAAGCAGCTACAAAAATGTGCCAGGCTGACTTCATGAAGAACAAGTCATACCACTCATCCTTTCTGATGAGGTTACTAAGCCCCGAGAGCAAGGGGATGTTGTCTCTATAGTTTACCTACATTTCAGCAAAGCACTTGACAATCTCTCCTGCTATTCCGTGGTAAAGCCTGAACATGAACACATGAACTAGAAAAGAAAAGATGGGTTCAGAACCAGCCAGATGGGCAGACCCAGTGAATCATCATGAATGGTTCTGGGAGAGCGTGGAAGGCATTTTCCAAGGGCCCCATGGATCTTGCTCAGTCTTAAGCTGTTTAACATTTGTATCAACAACTTGGATAAAGGTATTAATGGCATCGTTGCTGAATATACAATTGACCTTACGCTGAAAGGGAATATAAGAGAGAGATGGCCACATCAGGACCCCAAAGATAATCCTAGACTATCCATCTACTGGGATAGATCGAGTCAGATGGCATGTAATAGAGGATAAACCTAAGGCCTGACACTTGGGTTCAACAAAGGGATTCAGTAAGTATCAGATGAAGAGAGTAGGTTAGACAGGAAGTTAGTCTGGAAAAAATCTGAAGTTTCCAGGGAACTACAAATTTCCAGTGAGTGAACCGTATAACAGGGAAGTAAAAAAACCATAATAATAAATGATGATGATGATGATGACAGCAGCAACAGTAATAGCAGTAATGGCAGTGGCAGTAGTAGTAGTAGCAGCAGCAGCTAGCATTTACATAAGTGCTTTAAGGTTTGTAAAATACTTTACATGTTATTCCATTTGAGCCTCAAAACACTGGAAGGTAGATGTTGTTATTATTATCCCCTTTTTGCCACAGGGAAAACTGAGGCAGAACATGGCTGAATGACTTAGTAAGTGTCTGAGGCAGAATTTGGAGTCAGGAAGACCTGAGTTCAGGTCAGTCACTATACAACTTCTTGAGTTTTATTAAGAGGCAAACAAACTTGCAGGAATAAGGAGATGACAGTCCCACTGTACTCTGCCTTTGTCAGGCAATATCTGAAGCATTCTATATGGTTATGACCTCCACATTCTAGTAAGGAATTGACAAGCATCCAGAGGAAGGCAATCAAGATGGTGAAGGGCCTCAAGTTCTTGATATATGAGGACAAACTGAAAGAAATGGAGATGTTTAGTCTGGAGAAGAGAAGACTTAGTGGGGTCCTGGCAACTATCTTCAAATATTCAAGGGCTATCATTTGGAACATGGATTAAACTTATTTGATCCCATTGGGGAATATGAGAAGCAATGAGTGGAAGCTACAATGAGTCAAATTGTGTTTGATGTAAGGAAAAACTTCCTAACAAACAGAAGCATCTAAAAAGTAGACCAAGCTACCCCAGGAGGTAGTCCGTTCGCTGCTCATGGGAATCTTCAAGCAAAAGCTAGATGACTCCTTGTCAGATATGTTTTAGAAAGGCTTCTTTTGGAAGTATAAAACGTACTAGAAGGTCCCTTCAACTTTGAAATTCTATGATTTCTGTTATAACAGACAAGACACTCTGCTGCCATTTTTAAAAATATAACATAATTTAATCAATCGTACACCACCCCATCTCTTCCATGACTTTTGGGAAGTGACAGAAAACCCCCACTGCTCCCTCAAGCCCACTCAAATTAGCCCTGAAATACTTCAATCTACGAGTTCACAGCCAAGAAAACCAGATACCTTTAACAACCCGGTGCAGCTTTTCCATGTGGTTATGTTCTTTGCCATTATATACAACAGCTTCTACAGAGAAGATAAGTTTCGGCTGAATTTGGGAAAATCTGTCCAGTACACCCTGAGATGGGAAAGAAAAAAGACACCATTAATCATTTGAAAGGGAAAAAGCCATAGTCACTGATTTTAGGATTTTAGGAGGAGGAGAACTAGATCTGCTACAATCAGTATTCCTGCATATCCACACAACACAAAGGGAACTAGGATACGATGACTTAAGGTATGAACAAGGCTTCACCAAAAATGAATACATAAAAATCCAAAGATCTTATAAAAAGAATCTAGATTTGAAGATTCAAATCTATTTAGATTTGAAGACAAAAAACACAGAAACCACTAAATAAATAAGAAGTGAATGCTAAGGAGTAACATAAAGCAGTAATTATGAAAGCTGGTTGCAAGATAGATTGGCATAGCACACAGAGTACTGGCCTCAGAATCAGGAAGTCCTGGGTTCAAGTCCTGTCTTGGTAACACCCAGGGCAAGGCAAGTCATTGGATTTCTCAGTGCCCCAGGCAACTCTCTGAAATCAGAAAGTTGCAGATCTGCATTGGGTAAAAAGAGTTTCCCACCCAGGTTCCTGCATGGATGAAACCACAGACTGGTACAAAAGAATAAAGGAAAAGGAGAAACCCAAAAAGTAGAGAAATATGGAGGAAACCATTTTTAAAAATAAACCAATGGGGGCGGCCAGGTAGCACAGCGAGTAAGAGCACCGGCTCCAGTGTCAGGACGACCTGGGGATCGAATCTGGGCTCCAACACTTAGCACCCACCCAGAAACACCTGGCCGTGTAACCTTGAGCAAGTTACTTAACCCCAATTGCTTAAAAAAAAAACTGAACACCCAGCATATGGCATGTTTGCTGAACTAAACTGAACTGAAGGACAGTATTTCTAATAAGGCTAAGATAAGAAATCAGTAAATGCTTCATAAGTCAGAGGCAGCCCCGCTGGTTCTGGGCCATGGAGAATGAGGAGGATTTTTCCTCTGGTGGTCTGATCTCTTCCACCATATATGATAAGCTCCTGGAGGGCAGGGGCCATACCTCCCATTTGGTGGTGTCCCCCAGAATACTCAACACAGAACTGAGAATGCAAGGGATACCCAATAAAAGACAGACAGACCATCTGTGTATGGCTGTTCCTGAGCTCATTTACATGAACATGGAATCCCTTTATTTGCTAGAGTAGAATAAGTATGCTACTAAGTAAAAGGTCTTCTTAGATCAAACTCTAGTGTTCATTTGCCACGTGCTACCACAAGATGAAATATGGTTTCCAGAGATGGTCTATTTCAAAAGTAAATCTTTCTGTGTTTTAATAAATTTCTGCAAAGTGCATTCTACTCCTATTCAAACAGCGCATCCAACAGCAAGAAACAAAAAATTTATTAAAAGTATGCTGGAAGAAGGAAGCTTTTATCACTTGAGTTCAATTACTTAAGCATTAAACACTGTAATCTGCCAGAGTCAAAAAGCTCACTCCCATAATTCGCTACAAAAACAGGTATTTTCTCTGTTCTCCCTTGTCTATGATTTCCCCCTAATACAGTGATTACATCTTTATCGAGTTTTGCTGTGCTCCACATGCTAAGCAGATAGAATGATTTTCCTGAATTGCAAAAAGCATGAGAAAGGAGACTATTAGAACATCATCAGCAGATACAACCTTTTGGACCAAAACAGGCAGAAATCTCAACAAAATTTTTTCTTCAAAGGCTAGAACTGTATTCAAACTGCTGTTTCTCTCTCAATACACCTAACACCTTCCAATGCACCTCAGACCTATGTGCCTTGAGAATATAGGAGGTTTAACAAATGTTTCTTGAAATGATGGTCCTGGTTCGACCATCCCTAGCTCCTGAGAAGCACAGCAGGGTCTGACCAGAAAAGTGCCTGGTAGCAGTTTAAATCCAAATCATGCTAAGTCAAGGTGTGTGGGCATGTCACAAAAAGGTATTCGTTCAGTCTCACTGGCCTACGTACACACCTAGCATGGCAGCACACACCATTTATGACCCTGTCAGTGTGAAGACTGCAGAACCAATGAAGACTGTCACCCCACTACACTGAGCTTAGGAATGGTCTTCTAGAGTTGCCATGTCCAAAAAACGTGTCAACGTACAGCCAAACTGGAGATGAGACTCTCCACACCCAGGAGGGTTGGGCCTCATATGACAACAACAATCCAGCACACGTGCATCCCTACTTGAAGCCTGTCCAGAGCCTGCCAGAGCTTACAGTCCACAAGCCTAGCCTCTAAAAACTAGGGATCCTCCACAGCACGAGGAGGTCCAATAATAGCACTTGAGTGGAACTCATATCAATATTTGTTTTAAAATGCTTTTGAATGAGGACAGACATAGAAATGTGCATTTTTTCCTCAATTACCTAACACTCAGAAGTTTGCCATCAAATATTTGGAACGGGAATGAGAAGTTTCCAAGCACAAGAGCCAGGAAAACAGCCAAGAGGGAATCCCAGTAGTCAGGCAGCTCCTCCCTTCTTCCAGCTCCCCCCTCCCCCCTCACCAGCATGTGCTTCAACACCCCACCCCCCCCTCAGGTTTTACACCTAGTCCTTATGTTTGGTCTCATCTCCATCCCTTTCACTCATGGCTCTCAGATTTTGCACCAATGGGGGCTGGCTTGATAGGGGGTGTCCTGAAAGGTCTTCCTTCCTAACCAATAATCCATCCAAGGATCTGTGCCCCATATCACCTGCTTCCATGTTTCCTCTTGGTTCTACTCCACCATGGACTATAACCAGGGAAGGCAGATCAGAATATTTTAGTAACTAAATGACTTAAGGAATCCCTGTCACTTCTTCCAACCTTGTTACCTATCCCATGATTGTCACACAGATGGCTTCTCACACAACTTTATAGGCATTTATTTAAGTGCTCCTAGGTGCTCCTACACAAACACAAAATAAAAACTGTCTCTGCCTTCCAGGAGCTTTGATTCTTCTACTGGGGGAAAACAAGACATGCCCAGGGAGATCAATACCAAATAAATGCCAAGCAGTTTGCACCAAGCAACTTGAACAAAGGGGGGGAGGTGCGTGAGGAAAGTCCTTCAATGACTTCTCCATTTCCTACTGCACACCCCTCACTTCCCAAAGTATGTCAGGCCTGTCTGAGAAGGAAGAGCTGCCAATGCTTTGCCTCTCCCCCCACTAGACCCCCTCAGTGTATCTTGCTCCCACTCGGACACATGAGCAGAAGCAGTCTTTTCTTTACTGGGGTCACTGGAGAGCTGGGTGGGACCCTTGGAATGATATCCCTGACAGCTCAAGAGTAATCCTGGTCTCCCTACAGAAGAAAGAGAATGAGAAAGGGAGTAATCATTCTACAGCCCTCATTACCCACACATGGAGAGGGTTCTTAATGTGCCCTGTCCTACCTACCTATGGGTACTTCTCTGTGAGACCAAATGAATGACCTCTCCTTCTCCCCATTTCTTGGAATAATTCAGCAGACTTATGAGTTAAGAATAAGAATCTTAGTGAAGCTGTAACAATGTCAAAATCTGTGGTGAATTCCCAACTGCCTATGCTTTGACTAGATGAGGGTTAAGAAGAAAGAGTCACCTACGGTAAAACTTGACCGAGAAGGATATAAAAATAAAGAGTTAATAGAGTTGGACAGTAAAAGTAATGGTCTCTAAGAAAAGCCAAACACAGGTTCATGCGAGCAAAATCAAAGTTCTTTCCCCAGACGAAGGAACAAATCACCTTGGGAAGAAGGTGCTCATCGCTGACATTTTCTGACTAATGAGGAAATTCTGATGAAACAGAATGACCACTGCAAGCTCAACTACGTCTTCATCAGGCTGCCCTTGCCCTGAAATACAGCTGGGCATGCAGTAAGCTGTGCTGCCACCTAGTGCACTTCAGGAGAACAGCACACCTAAAAACCTTTTAAAAGAGGAGCCACAGTCCAGCCAGGGCAGCCCCCAATCCAGCAGATCTGAGAACCGTGAATGAAAGGGATGGAGATGAAAGAAGAATAAGGACTGGACATAAAAGCGATAGTCTACACCTGCTTACTGTCTCCAGACACAGCAGAGACTCTTTAAGAGGCTCTACCTTCAGGAACAAAGCCAAGGTGGCAGAGTAAAGAAAGGGACTCGCCTGAGCTCTTCCCCCAAACCCCCCAATACCTTTTTAAAAATGACTCTAAACAAATTCTAGAAGAGTAGAACCTGCAAAAAGACAGTGAAACAAATTTCCAGCCCAAGACAAGTCGGAAGATCAACAGAAAAAATCTGTTCTATCAGGGTAAAAGAGGAGTGCAGTCTAGTGCAGTCCACACCAGCGCAGCAAACCACACCAGCACAGCAAACCACGCCAGCGCAGCAAACCCGGTGCAGGCCTCGGCGCCTGAATCAGGGGCAGCGGGGGCAGTCTCCAGGCCTCTCAGCCAACAGACACCAAAGACAACTTAGAAAGTCAGCAGGAAAGGCCTATCACACCTGGAGGAGAGGGGAACACAGTTCAGCACCAACACAGCCCAGAAAACCAGGAACAGGCCTCGGGAGCAAGTGAATCAGCAGCAGCAGTTACTTCCAGAGCTTTCAGCCCACAGACTTGTAAGGGAGCTGAACGACTGGTCAGAAGATTACAGGGATCTTTTTGCTAGCACTGAGGCAGGGCTCTGCTGCTTTGCCCATACTCGGATCTGGGTCACAGTCGTGGGTGGCAGTCCCAGGGTGAGAAAAAGCACTAGCAGAGCTTGACGTCACAGTGGAGGGGGGACCCTCTTCACAGTTCCAGGACAGAAAAGAGTGCTTGTGGTCACTCACAGACCAGAAGACGTGTCAGGAAGAGAGTAAACACTTCTCCTTAGATCATACAACCTTGGAAAACTGGAAAACTTCCAGGCCCCTGGAAGTACCTCTGAAAAGAGCAGCACAAAATTCCTAAAGCTTGGGACAGTGTGCCCTCCACCCTGAAAGCAGAGCCCTACTTTAATAAAGAGTTAAAAGTCAAGTAACAGGCTGGGAAAATAAGCAAACAACAGAACAAGACTGACTATAAAAAGTTACTATGGTGACAAGGTATATCAGAACACACTCAGAAGAAGACAACAAAGTCAAAGCCTCCAAGAAAAACAGGAATTGGTCTCAGGTCATGGAAGAGCTCAAAAAGGATTCTGAAAATCAAGTAGGGCAGGAAGAGGAAAAATTGGAAAGAAAAATTATGCAAAAAGAAATCATGAAAAATGAGTCAACAGCTTGCTAAAGGAGACCCGCAAAAAAATTGAAAAAATAACACCTTAAAAAACAGACTAAGGGTAAAAAAAAAAAGTCCAAAAAGTCAAGGAGAAGAATGCCTTAAAATGAAGAATCAGTCAAATGGAAAAAAATGTCCAAAAGCTCACTTAATTCCTTAAAAATTAGAATGGACCAACTAGAAGCTAATGACTTTATGAGAAATCAAGAAAGAGTAAAACAAAACGAAAAAAATAGAAGACAATATGAAATATCTCACTGGAAAAACCACTGACCTGGAAAATAGATCTAGGAAAGATAACTTTAAAATTATTGGATATGAAAGCCAAGATCAAAAAAAGAGCCTAGACATCACCTTTCAAGAAATTATCAAGAAAAACTGCCTGATATTCTAGAACCAGAGGGTAAAACAGAAATTGGAAGAATCTACCAATCACCTCTTGAAAGAGATCCCAAAAGGAAAACTCCTAGGAATATTGCAGCCAAATTCCAGGGTTCCCACGTCAAGGAGAAAATATTGCAAGCAGTCAGAAAAAAACAATTTTAGTATTGTGGAAATATAATCAGGATAACACAAGATCTAGCAGTTTCTACATTAAGGGATCCACGAGCTTGGAATATGATATCCCAGAGGTCAGAGGAGCTAGGATTAAGACCAAGAATTATATACCCAGCAAAACTGAGTATAATACTTCAGGGGGAAAAATGGATATTCAATGAAACAGAGGACTTTCAAGCATTCTTGATGAAAAGACCAGAGCTGAACAGAAAATCTGACTTTCAAATATAAGACTCAAGAGAAGTGTGAAAAGATAAACAGGAAAGATTAATCATAAAGGTCTCAATAAAGTTAAACTGTTTACATTCCTATATGGGAAGATGATACATTTAACTCCTGAGAACTTTATCATTATTAGGCCAGTTAAAAGGAGCTTATATAGAAGATACAGGTGTCAATTATGGGAGAACAATCTCTAAAAAAAGATGGAGTGAGAAAAATAGAGTAGAAGGGTGAAGGAAGAGGAAGAATGGAGAAAACTATCTCACATAAAAGAATACAAGGAAAAGCTTTCACAGTGGAGAAGAAAATGGGGCAGCAACAGGCAATGCTTGGATCTCACTTTCATTAGAATTGGTTCAAAGACGGAAGAATGTATACACACAGTTGCATATAGAAATACAATATATGGAGAAATATAACTTAGAGGGAAATAGAAGAAGGGGATAAGATAAAGAAGGGCATAATAAAAATGCTCTAGAGCACTGCTGATTAGAGGAAGGCAAATTAAAAGAACTCTGAGGTACCAACTAACACCTATCAGAAATGACAAAAGCTGGAGGAGATTAGGGAAAAATGGGCACACTAATAAACTATTGGTGGAGTAGTGAACTGGTCAAACACTCTAAAGGCAATGTGGAACTAGGCCCAAAGGGCTGTAAAATTGTGCATATCCTTTGACCCAGCAATATCACTACTAGGTCTATATCCCAAAGAGATCAAAGAAAAAGGAAAAAGATTTCTATGTACAAAAATATTTATAGTAGCTCTTTTCTTTTCCAAAGAACTGGAAACCAAAGGGATGCTCATCAGCTGGAGAACGGTTAAGTAAGTTACAGTATATGATTGTGATGGAGTACTATTGTGCTGTGGGAAATGACAAGGGGGGGCAGTTTCAGAAAAACATGACAGGACCTATATGAACAGATACAGTGATGTGAAAAGAACCAGGAAATCACTGTGCATAGTAACAGCAATGTTGTATGATGACCAGCTATGAAAGACTTGGTTATTCTGATCAATGTAATGATCCAATACAATTCCAAAGGACTCATGATAAAAAAAAAAAAATGCTATCCAGCCCCAGAGAGAGAACTAATGAATTCTGGGCAAAAACTGAAGAATAATTTTCTCACTTTCTTTATTTTTCTTGCTTTTTAAAAAATATGGCTTATATGGAACTATTTTTGCATGATTTCACATGTATACTTGATATCATATTGCTTGCCTTTTCAATGGGTGGGAGAGAGAATTGAGAACTCACAATTTAAAAAGAAAAGAATGCTTAAAATAAATATTTTTAAAAGAGGAGAAGAGAAAATAAAAATCTTTCTAACTTGTTCTCTTCAGCTATTCTAAAACCAATAATAAGACAAGTAAAAACCTACTGTGGCCCTTCTACGGCCAAACCAGCTACAGCTCAGTCATTACACCCAGGAGCAAGCACAAAGAGTCCCAGCCCCCGCCCACAACAAAATTTTTAGATCCCTTCCCTGTAAGGAACTGAAAAAATAATCAACTTGAGATAAATTACATTGACTTAAAGCTATTTCCCTTTCGATGGCCACAAGATGTCAGTACAGGCACATGGTTAAAATGAGCAGCAGTCTCCCTAGTGCAGGCAAGACCTTGCCACAAGAAAACACTAAAAGTTGCTTACATTCACTCCAAAGTCTGGAGATGTGGAACTCCAAATGGCCCCAATGCTTGCTGCAGCCAACATTGCTTCCACCGCATAAACACTGTTTGGTAAATAACCTAAAACAAAGAAACACAGGATACATGAGTACAGAACACATTGAAGCAACCTCTGCTTCATGAGAGCATTTCCTTGGCTACTTTCCCATGCTCTGCTGTCCTGGCTCAGGTATTTCTTAGGCCAGAGGTGAAAAGATCTTATTGTTCTTATTCAGAGTAATTTACCCAGAAGCACAGGTGTGACTGGGTCCGGGAATTAAAAAGTGGTCATGTCACCCCCCCAAGTATTGCTCACTCTATAGAAAACAAAGGTCAGAAGCAAATCAAGGGTATTGTGTTTCCCACACTAATGCAGGTGCTTAATAACTACTAGGTAATGCAGAGGAGGCACACAGAGGCACTAAAGAAAATTCTGACTGAATTTGTTCATTCATTCATTTAACAAGCATGAGTACCTGCTTAGCATGAGCAAGGAAGGTCCTCTGTGTTTCCTGGCAAACAGGCATGCTAAGTGGCCACAGATGGGGAGCTATGGCCAAACAGAGTCAAGGAATCATTTCAGATGCTATTTCCACAGTCAGAACCAGAGTGAATACAAATCAATAAAACAATGGTGTTCTTGGAGATAAACTAGGCTGCTTTTCAATGCCAGTTGAATCATTATTTTTAAAAGTTATTGATGCCTTTTGTTTTTACATCATGTTCATTTCTAAATATAGCCCACCTGCCCCCTCCCCAGCAAACTATCTTTTATAATAAGGATGAAAAAAAAATTTCACTAAACCAACCAAAGCTTGGTCATTATAAAGTGTCTAGTTTCCTCTTATTATTCTTCTATTTACATTGAGTAATCATTATGTACATCATTTCCCTAGTTCTGCTTATTTCACTTTACATCAACTCCTATAGACCTTCTTCATAACTGCTGTTTCTCATGGTATAGGACTATTCCATTACATTCATATGCCACAATTTGTTAAACCATTTCCAAATCAATGAAGTCACCTATATTTTTTACTGCCATATTTCATTGTATACATCTTCACGGAAAAACAAAGTACTAACATGCCTCCTATTAACCTCTCAAAAAGAACCCATTGGTTGAAAATGAATTAGGACCAAGCCACAAATTCACATTTTTCCAATGTGAAAATCCACTGTTAAGACTTAGCTCAAAGGAGCAAGTAACTACTCAAGACACTTATTCAGTACTTAGTCCAGGGAAGGTCTTTTAAGATCTACCTGGCTTCTTAATGACTAAAAAATGGCAGAAGTCTATTCTTCCTTATGAATAGATTATATGACTGACCTAAGCAAGATTTCCTGGAACAAGTTTTCCCAAACTGTTTCCTACTATTTCACTGATAAACAGAATAAATAATATCCTTTGAATTTTTTAGTTAAATCTTCTGTTTCCCTGTTCAGGGAAGGGAGTAAAATAAAGCAAACTTCTCAACACAAGGAATCATTCATTCCTTGTAAAGCTTCCCCCTCCCCCAAAACATGCAGTTCTAAAAGATCATATTTATAACGGAGCCAAGGAATACAAACAGTAAAGCTAGACTATGTTTAACTTAACATAAGAATTCTCCATGAGCAAGGTAGAAAGATGTAACCCAGACCATGTGAAAGGCTAAAAAGAAATTTTTCTTTTTTTTCCTTCTTTCTTTGTTTTTTTAAGGATAGGAAAAGTTCAGACTCACAGAAGCCCAGAGTTGGCAAAGATCTAGTCTAATTTACTTGCTTTAAAGAAAAGTAAACTGGATTCTAGAAGTGATTAGCACATAGTGAGTCAGTGGCAAAGGTGGCTTTAAAACCAAGATCTCCTGACCACCCAGTTCAGTCCTCCTGTCTTGTCACCATAATACTAACTTTACCTCCTGGGCTGTTTTTTTAAGTCCTGAAACAGATAAATTAAATATAGTGACTGCAAACATACTCACCTTTAAGTTGCTTCTAGCCTAGCAATGCTCCATGAAAACCAGGGTCTTCATCATAAAAGATACTAACCAGAATGGACCTAAGAAAGTAGGATTTAAGGGCCTGAAATAAACTGAACTGCTCTGGGAAATGGCCCAATTCTCCAGTTTTCTTCCAAAAATCAACAATCAATAAAACAAGACATATTCCTTAAATACCTACTATGTACTAGACAGTCAACTTACTTCCTTGTTACCTGTTAAATTTGGAAATTCTTACTTCTCACAGATAAACTTTTTCCTTCCATCTTTCCTAACACAAATTATATATAAAATGGTTTCTTGATATACACACACAAAAAAAATCAACATGTAAAAGGACCAGGCCCCAGGACTTTCCTCCCAATCTCCAAAATGGTTCCTCATTTTTCTCTAGTATTATAAGGAGTGAAAGTCAAACATAAAGAAACCTCAATCTCCCAAGGATAGATGGCAGGAAAACAATCAAGCATTTTTATATTTACTGAATTTTCTATGTGCACACTTTCTTACAGCTAACCAAACAAGCTCCTTCAAGGAATTTACAGATCTTGAATTCATCTGGGAAGATGGAAGTACATAATCTTGAAAAACTGTCCATGAAAACAAGACACTCCCACTTTGCATAAAAATGTACCCAAAAGTGAATGAAATTTAATTTCACAAATTATAATTTCAGATATTCTCTATCTTCACTGGCCCTTGGACAAGCAGTAGATCCTAACATCAACCTTATATTTCTCTACCTAGGAAAGTTCGGAACCACAGAACCCCAGAGTTAATAAAGACCTAGTCTTATTTCCTTGCTTTCTGGGTCTGCCTAGAACAAAAAGATTAACTTACTAATGAAGAATAATAATAAGAGAAGGGGACTTTTCTTAGTTGAATACTTTTATGAGTTGAAATATGCTTTTGCAATACAGACAATTACATACTTGATGTACTTTGTTTATAATCTTGCTTTGCTTCTAACATTTTCTGACAATCTGATTGAAACTTCAGTTGGTAGTGCCACATTTTAAGAAGGGCATATGTGGAGGAAGGATACTGGAGACTATATTGTACAAGGAAGTGAGGAGGCTTAACCAGAAATCAAACAAGCCAGACTGTGGTGTGGTCTTATAGAAGAAAAACTGGATTTGTACAAACCTGGGCCCAGACAGTAGACCTAAGAAAGAAAGTTGGAAAGCTACGGGGTATGATTCCCTTATGATTAGAACTGACAGAAAGTAGAGCAGGACACCTGAGGAAATAACAGGTTCCCGGCAATTAGAGGTCATCAAGCAGAGAATAAATGATCACTAGTCAGGAATGTTGTAAAGGGATTGCTCTTCAGGTAAGACTTGTGCCAGATCACCCCCTAAGGACCCTTCTAACTCAGATTCTCTGAGGGCATGGCTGTAGTCTAAAACTAGATGTAAAAACTAAGAAGAGTCTATTTAGTAATTCCATTAGAAAAGCTGGTTTTTAAAAAGCTAAGCATGAAATGAAACTTGAAGAAAGGCAATCTGTTGCGGAAACCATGCACATCTATTTGTCACCACTCTTAGAACTGACAATGATAAGGTAACCCAAATGCTCTGTGACATTCCTCAGGGGGGCACGGCTCCTGCCCTGAAAAAAAGTCCTAGCTTGGACCTGAGGCTTCGCTGTGATATTATATTTTACTCTCCAGAGTGGGAAAACCTATTGACATCTCTGTTTCTCGCATTTGAAATGGCTTTTTCTTCCAAGTTAATTATAATGATATATCACCAGATAAAAATATTTGATATAATATTAATACAAATTAACTTAATATAAAAATTAAGGTTTAATAACAATAATTTATCTCTAATTAAGATCAGACTCTCTGGAATCCCTGTCTTGCTAGGAATTTCAGAAGGGCCTACATTTTCAGGTAATTTACAGAAAACAAATAGGATACTACCTTTCTCATGCTTCTTAGTATTCCACTTCTTGCATTTTCAATATCCTCTTATAAAACAGCCTCAATATCTTTCTTTTTAGCTCTTAGGACATGTGCTGCTCCCTTAACTAAGAGTCTTTCTATGTCTCTGTCTACACTGCTAAAGCACCAGTGCTTCAGACACGTTACGTCTGGATGGTTCATGTCAACTTCCACACTAAATAACAGGTATAATAAATCAACAGAAATTAATAGTTAATATCCAAAATATCAAAATTATATCATAGAAAACAGTCTGGAGGAAAAAATAGTCTGATTTGTAAAAGGAAAACACGCCAAAAAAATTACCTGCTCAAAAAAATTTCAAAATTCTTTTTTAGTTGGATTCCTGTGACAATCCAAGAAAGCCAATCTCTTCCATGAGTCCCTTGAAATGTAAATAGCACCACCAATCAATTCCAAATGACCTCCCACATCACAAGCACCTGGGCATGGCATAGAATCTGCTCTCACTCTCTATAACCGAGTTTGTTCACCCCAACTTGACCTTATACCAGTAGGTCTGGGATTCTCAGACAAGGGTATGCCACATTACTCCAACTGAAACTCTCTCAGGATCTAGGATCCTAGGATCCCATAATGGAGGGGGGCAGATACACTCCTCCTACTCGGCACCATAACTCCCAAGTCCCCATTGGTGTGTTTTTCCCATTTACACAAACTCGGTCACCAATGACACCATTAATCTTAAACAAAACATATACTTAATGATAAAGCAAAAAGACAAATAATCAAAACAACTGTTGCTCAATATATGTATGGCAAGTGAACAAGTGTAATCAGAGTTCACCCATAAACCTGTGTTGAACTATTCTACCAATACACAGCGTCCATGCGGGAGAGCGGGCACATAATTACAGAAACAGAGAAGGGGGGCACATGATGAGGAAACACTTCTTGGAGAACCTCACAATTAGACTTTAGGCTTTGACTTCTTTAGTCCCTCCAAGAACAATCCACACCACATGAAGCCACTCCATTAACTATTTCCTGTCTGGTCCTAACTTCTCTCCAACTAGGCAAAATCACTTCTCTTCTGCTCTCAAGCTGATAAAGAAGTGACAAGTTGTTTTAACTCACAATTACTTTTTTTTTTTTGCTTTTTGGAGGGCAACTGGGATTAAGTGACTTGCCCAAGATTACATGGCTAGTTTTTCTCTGAGGCCGGATTTGAACTCAGGTCCTCCTGATTCCAGGGCTGGTGCTCTATTCACCGTGCCATCTAGCCACCCCTTCACAATTACTTTTAACAGGATGCTGAGAAACTGTCATGCTATATGTAAGGGAATACCAGGGCAGCTAGGTGGCACAGTGAGTAGAGCACCAGATCTGGAGTCAAGAAAATTTGAATTTAAATCCAGCCTCAGACACTTACAAGCTGTATGAGCCTGGGCAAGTCACTTAACTCTCTCTGCCTCAGTTTCCTCATCTGTAAAATGAGCAGAAGAAAATGGCAAACCACTCCAGTATCTCTGCCAAGAAAACTGCAAATGGGGTCACAAAGAATTGGACACGACTGAAACAAATAAACAACAATACCTGAGAACTGAAAAACTAGGGAGGCAATCAAGACAAATCCAACCAACTCTTCAATAAACAGGATTCTACCTAGTCCAATCAGCTTTCAGCCAATCAAGTCTTTTCTCACAGCAAAATCTCGTCTTCCCTTCTGAATTTCTCTTTCAAACTAGAGAGAGAAGAGAACAACTGAGTACCTCTGAGGTTTCTCCTCTCTCACGCTGTAGAGGACACTGAAGGCCAATAAAGTCAAATAGCAATAGAATTCAACTCTCTTCCAAAGAGGATATGAGCAACTTCTCCAGCATTTTTTTAGCCAATCAGCAAAGCAATAGTCTCTCCTCCAATCAGCAAGTTCCCATCAAAGCAGCTTAGATTTTCCCATCTTCATACTCTCCTTCTGACCTCTTCACAGCCAGCTTTTCCACTTTCCAGGCCTCAAATCACGAGTGTCTTGTTGGTCAGGCAGGCAACAAGAACTCTCAGGAGTTACTATAGGTTAGGCACCGAGAAAACAAAAAAAAGCAAAAACAGTCCCTGCCCTCAAAGAACTTAGATACATTTAAAGCGTATGTAAGGTAAATAAAAGGTAATCTCAGAGGGAAAGGTACTAGCAGCTTCAGAGATGAGAAAAGATGGGCTTGAACTAAGGAAGTAAGGAAGATGGTCAACGTTCTGCATTAAGCTAAAGAAATCCATTTTTTATTCAGTGGTGGAAGTCAGAATGTAATGATCCTAAATTAATCTTCCCATATTCTCCACATAACTACTTGATTTACAACTTTGTCAGTTATAACCTTAAAACTCCAAAAACAGTCAAATGTAAATAAGCTGAGAGTCCACAATGCTCTTTGGCCTCTGTCTTTCTACCCTCAAACACATCCTCTCAGTACATTCATCTAGAAGCAAGTTCTCCATCTAATACTCCCTCACATTTTATCTAAGAAACTACATTTCTTTACAAATTTATTTCATCCTTTTTCTTTCCATAAAAGTTATTTTCTACCCCTTTCAGTAACCAAATTGTTTGCATGCTACATGGACAGTACCTTTCAATCCTTCTCCACACCATGAATATTTGCAGTTCTTGACAAGTTAAAAATAATTACTAATAATAACAATAGCTAACATTTACATAGTACTACAATGCACCAGACACTGTGCTAAGCACTTCAGAAATATCTCTTTTGAGCCTCACAACAACCCTGGAAAGTAGGTGCTATTATTATAGAGGAGGAAACAAGCAAACAGAGGTTAAGAAACTTGCCCAGAGTCACAGAGCTATTAAGCATCTGAGGATAAATGTGCACTCAGATCTCCCAGACTCTATGCCCAGCACTCTATCTACTGTGCCACCTAGGTAAGAGGGAGTATGCAAATATTTGATATAATAAGCAAACTTTATATCAGATCAATACAAAACAAATTTTTCTCACTCAAGACAACCAATATAGGCAAAATACAAGCAAACAGCAATAAAACATGTTACCAAAATAAATATATATGAGAATAACATTATACAAAAGCACACATATACATATATAACAGTTCATAAACAAATAAAAATAAATAAAAGCAATGCATTATATAAAACAGTAAAATGCAAAATGTAATTGCATATAAAGACATATACTCACCATTACAAAATTATGTTTGGTTATATTAGTAATCATGTCTTCTCTGTAACATTTTATAAATGAATTATAAAGTATGTGAATGAAATGGAATATTACTGAATAAAGATTAATGATTATGAAGAATTTAGAGAAGAATGCAAAGACTTCTATGAATTGATGTATACTGAAGTAAGCCAAACCAGGAAAACAAAATCCACAATGATAATATTACACAATGATACAACATAAATGGAAAGAACAATAAAATAAAACTGGATGCTATACAATTATAATGACCGAGCTTGGCCCTGGAAAAGAGTTGAGAAAACATATCTCTATCCTTTCACTGCAGGGGTAAAGGGCAAATGGATAAGGAAAATTTTATATGCTATCAGATATGCCTAATGTATGTTATTTTTTTTCTTTCTTAACCTCCATTATAAGGAAAGGGGAAGGAAGAGGATTTATTTAGAAAACAAGGAATGAGGGAAGGGAGGAAGGAAGGAAGGGAAGGAGGGAGGAGGGAGGAGGGAGGAGGAAGGAAGGAAGGAAGGAAGGAAAGATGAGGGGTGGGGTAGGGAGGAAAAGGAAGGAGGGAACAAGCATTTCTTAAACCCTTAGTAGGTACAGGGAATTGTGCTAAATGCTTTTTATTTTCTCTGTCCTCAAGAGGACTCTGCCAGATGACCTTTAAGGTCTCACCCAGGCCAACTATTCAGTGATCTACAGAATGACCAAGCAGAACGCAGTAACACTGTCCTCTCCATAACAATAACATTTCTGCCAAGACTGAAAGCCAGTTTAGTAAGAGCTTGTTCTGGGCCCAGTGTATCTCATCCTCAGTACTGGCCCACCTGGACCACAAGGCACATGGGACACTTACCAACCACCCTGTCTCCTGTTTTCACTCCAATTTTCCTCATAGCAGCAGCGTACAAAGCCACACGTTGCCTTAACTCTCCAAAAGTCACCTTTACAATTTCTTCTTTGCCTTCCCCTGAAAAGAGAAGAAGAGGTTAATCATTTATGGACAATCAGAGAGAAGTCCGCATCTGCCAAAGAGTTATAAGATAGATTTCCAAACTGTACTGAGAAACATACTTTTTGTCCTAGCTTTTCACAGGTTAAGATCATATGACTTCAGCCATCAGTGTTCTTCTGAGACAATAAGAAAAACCTCATTTTAAATAAAAACTGTTTCAGATAAGCCACAAGAAAATGTTAGTCTATCAAAAGGCTTATGTGTATTTAGGAAGTTCAAGAGAAATCAGAAATAAATGCTTTAGCATGAACAAATAAAACATTCTTTTTAAATGAGTAATTATCCCTCAACTTATCTTTGATGTGCATTGATACTAAAGTATATCAGTACAGTTGCCTAAACTGAGGTATACAAGTCTTCTCCTTGGTTATCAGGGAAATCTTCTGTTAATCACTTCTCAACAAAGCGCTTAGCACCATGCTTAGCACTTTGGAGGAACTTAATAAATGCTCATCTGTTTCCTTCCTCCTTTCCTTCCCTCCTCCCTTGCCTATACTCCTTTCCT
>NW_027185575.1:848281-879515 GCF_028583685.1 Petaurus breviceps papuanus | reverse complement strand
TTCCTTCCTCCTTTCCTTCCCTCCTCCCTTGCCTATACTCCTTTCCTTCCTTTATTCTTTCCTTCCCTCCTCCCTTGCCTATACTCCTTTCCTTCCTTCCTTCTTTCCTTCCTTCCACATTACCAACATGATCACCTTCTATTGAGTAAAAAAATGGTCAGTAGCTTAGAATCCTACAGCTCCAAGAATGAGGCTCCAGCTGCTGCTTCAACAACAAGAGTTGGTATTTCATTGCATATTATTTTTGCACCACTCACTGGACCATGAAGGCAATGAACAGTTCGTGCAACAAAGCAAATAATTCTCTTCTGGGGTGGCTAGGTGGTGCACTGAGTAAAGCGCCAGCCCCGGAGTCAGGAGGACCTGAGTTCGGTTACGGCCTCAGGCACTTAACACCCACACAAAAAAAACTAGCCAGGGGCAGCCAGGTGGCTCAGTAAGAGCACCAGCCCCAGAGTCGGGATGACCTGGGATCAAATCTGATCTGATACTTATCACCACACCCAGAAATAACTGGCCGTGTAACCTTGAGCAAGTTACTTAACCCCAATTGCTTTAAAAAAAAAAAAAACTAGCCGGGTATCATTGGCCAAGTTACTTAACCCCAATTTTGCCCTCCAAAAGACAAAAAACAAAACTGTATTATACTAAAGAGACACTTAAAAAAACTTTAAAAATAATAATAATAATTCCCTTCTACTCTGTTTTATAAACCAGAATCAAATACATCAGGTTTGCTTAAAGCAAGGTGCACCTGAAGCTGCCTTCATAAATCTTGCCTGGGGACTGACTTTGGGGTTTAGTAAGCCTAGATGCCTCCAAGTCACTGACCCTGAGATTAGAATGAAGAGCAGAGAGGCGGCTAGGTGGCACAGTGAAGAGAGCACCAGCCTTAGAGTCAGGAGGACCTGAGTTCAAATCTGACCTCAGACACTTAGCACAAAAATCTTGCTTTAAGCACCTTGGGCAAGTCACTTAACCCCAACTGCCCTCTAAAAAACAAAAAATTAAAATTAAAAAAAAAAGTGAAGAGCAGAACTGGAAGGTGGGACAAATCAGGAGTCCTTTCCCTGATGCTTCAGCACACTTCTTTTCCCACAATGAATATGTTCATACGTGTAAACATATGTTGCTGTTGTTGTTTTTAAAGAAAGTTTAGGATGGGCTATATTATTGGATTGCCTCATTTTAAACAAATCCCAATATAGTAAAGTAGACATCTGAAGGCTGTGCTTCTGACAATCTCTTACATCCAAAATAAAACCCAGAAGTAAGTCAAAAAAGGCCTCCAAATAAAGGCCACAAAGGCCACACACTAAAATTCATGTAGTTTTACTCACAAAAGAACCCATACTCATGGACTACTTACTCTTATTTTACATGGAATTTTAATAAGCCTAATTATTTGGTTTCCAAGCACACAGCAGACTAGCTGCAGTAAATTATAAGAGGGAAGGTGGGAAAAGGACAAAAACTACCACTGATGAGTACTATAAGAGTAAAAGTGAGATCTCGCTATGAGGGAGGAGACAGAAAAACTGTTAGAACCAAATGCTCAACTAAAAAGGTTAACTGGTTAGGGCCACTTAATATGGGGCTGAACAGCCCCACATAATTCAACAAGCCCAAATGACATCAACATATTACGGCATAATACAATAATATTAGTGATAATAATCTTTTCCATTTATGTTGTAACTGCAGTGTTTACACAGAGTTTTCCTCACAACCAAACTGTGAGGGAGGCTTTTCGAGCATCAGCATCCCCATGTTACAAATGAGGAAAATGCAGCTCAGCAAGGCCAGAGAACCTGCCCAGAGTCACTTAGCCAGCAAAGGGCACAGACAGGATACAAACCTAGAGCTCTCCAGACTCTACGTTCCATTTCCCTTCCCCTGCACGAGGCTGCCCTTCAAACAAGCAAAGATTTCCAATATAATAAAAGTTTTGCTGCTTAGAAAGGAATGAGCTTTGGGAGAAAGTGGGCAATGCCAGGCAGAAAGGGGGGAAGAGCTGAAGAAATACCTCGAGTTGGGCAAAAAAGACTGCCCTGAGCTGCCAGAGCAGCTGGAGTGGACATCACAGTGTGCGGTCACTTGGGCCTTGGTATTTTGTAAAAGGAGAAAAATAATGAAAAGGTAGCAAGTACATCCCAGAACAAATCAGCCTAAATGAAGCAGTGACAAAAAGCATGTGTTAAGCCCCAGGGAGGCCAGCTGAGTCCTGAGGAAGCAGGCTAGTGCGTCTGGCGCCCTGGTGGCATGCCTGAATTATCCCTCCCTTCAGTCACTGCTGCAGGGGCCTAGGTCTGTCATTCATACTACTCCAGAAATGGAAAATTAAAAGCCTAGTAAAATCCAACCTAGCAAGTGTCCTCTATCTGAATTAGACCAGCTGAGCTACTATCAATTTCTGCTCCCTAGAGCCCAGCAGTATATGACACACTGACAATATTAGATAAAATTTCAATGTATGTAAAAGTCCAACTTTACAAAAAGCAAATAATTAGGAAATGACTATTCACTTCATAAAAAGAGTAACCACACTTTCTTTACAAGACAGTGAATTTAAAAATTATTTGTGCATTTAAACAGCATTTGAAAATAATTTACTCAATTTATCAGGAATATAACTATTAAAATAAATTGATACATACCTGCACATTCTATTTTCTAAAGGAGAAAAAAAAATCTGATGGGAAAATCACTGGGCCAAGTTTTGGCTGATTTGAGTTCTAGCTCCACCAGCACAACTAACTGGATATGTATGAGTTTACTCCAGTAACACGGAACCCTGTGCTGCCATTTCTTCATCTATAAAGTGGCAGCTCCCCACTGGTATCTCAGAAATAATGAGAACATAATGGAAATCTTTTAGCAAGTGAATATGAAATAGAGAGTCCAAATAATGTACTCTTCTTTTCCCCAACTGATAAATGGTAAAGGGATAGGAACAGATATCACGAATAATTAGAGAAATGCAAATTAAAAACAATTGTGAAGTACTACCTCACATCTATCACACTGGCTAACATGACAGAAAAAGAAAACAACAAATGCTGGAAGGCGATGGGGGAAAATAGATAGACTAGCGCTTTCGTTGGCAGAGCTGTGAACTGGTCTGACCCCTGTGGAGGACAATTTGGAACCCTTTCCTAAGGGCTATCAGACTGTTTGTACCCTCTGACCCAGCAATACCACTGCTAGATCTATGTACCGAAGAGATCAAAGGAAAAAGAAAAGGATTCACATGTACAAAAACATTTACAGCACGTCTTTTTGTGGTGGCAAAGGACAGCAAACTGACGGGATGCCCATCAACTGGGAGAACGGATAAAGAACGAAGGTATATGAAGGTGCTGTAATACTACTGAGGCATATACAAGACGTGATGAAGGAGGCTTCAGAAAAACCTGGGAAGCCTTACGTAAGCTAATGGAAAGTGAAGTACACAGAACTAGAAGGATAATAACCTTCCCAGTAACGGCAACAGCGTAAGAATAAATAACTGAGAAAGATTTAATAACTCCAAAAACAATCCCAAAGGAATCGTGATGAAAGTTATCCACCTCCAGATGTAGAGCGGATGGGTTCAGTGTCGACTGAAGCATAGTTTTTACTTTTCCTTTTTTCTCTTCAGAACATGACTAATGCATAAATATGTTTTATATTACTTCATATGTATAATAGGCACTATAATTCTTGCCTTCTTAATGGGGAGAGGATAAGGAAACGGAGAGAATTTGGAAATGAAAATAAAAATAGAACTGGATTAATTTTAAATTTAAATTAATCTTTAAAAATACTATCCTCTTCTTGCTAAAAGCTAACAAGATCTCTGCCAGACTTGGACCACCAGAGTGTCTCCTCTAGCACAGGGCTCTGCACACAGCAAGGGCTTAATAAACACTTATGGTACTGAAATGGCAGCTCGGGCACTTGCACCGTGCCCAGAATAGAACCTGAAGTGAGGAGTGAAGACTCACTTGCAGCATACAGAGCAATCTTGTCATTTTCCTTGTGCTTCAGAAGGTTTTCAGCATAATTCAGAAGACTGCCTTTGAACCACTCAGGCACATCAGCAATTCCCTTTGATGTATCAACAACCTGGAGAGAATGACAGTGCAAACTAAGACCCAGGAAATCATCACAGCAGTTTTCTAAGCTATCTAACTAGAAAATCAGCCAACTCATTGATCCAAAGTACTCTTTAAAAGGGATTTAAGTGTGTTAAAAACTTTCCAAATAGCCTTGAAATGAAGAGTAGACATTAATGCCAGGCATACTGAATTTTCTCCATTTCTTTTAAAGAAAATCAGCCAACTTCCCAAGTGAAAACACCAAAGGTAATCCAAGAGAACAGACTAAAAACTAAGGACTACACTCAGTGTCCACTCAATGTAATTTTCACTGAAATTCTATTCAGTGCTGCTTCTTCAGTAACTCACAGGTTTGCTATTTTTACCAAAATATATAAGGATATAACTTTGTCAGTGTTTTGCCCACTATGAACTAACCACATCTCTGCACCACACAAAACAGATAGGGAAGTAGGGCAAGGGCTGAACCTGGGACTTTACTGGTGTAGGGAACTTTCAGTGTGAGACTTCCCTCCACCCGTACGGATTAGCAACTTTTCTTCACTTTAAATCTTAGAAAGTTGCCTGGGACTAAGAGATTAAGTGACTTAGCTATCCTCACACGGCAATTAAGTGTCAGCAGGAAGACTTTAAATTCAGGTCTTTTGGACTCCAAAGCCAGCTCTCTATTCACAATATTGCACAATAACAGGAAGAATAAGCTGTGAATAACAGGTCTCCTTCCCTCAAGACCCCTGATGTAGAGTTTTGTAAAGTTATCTACATTAAGAGTAAAAACCTAGAAAAGATATACTCACCTCATCATACATACGAGAGAAGACAATTCCACTGAATTTCCAGAACTCTGCCCAGAAATCTGAGTATGACTCCACTGACCACTGGTACAATTCATTATAATTGGCTAAAAGTAAAGAAATTGGAATCACTACATAAGTAAGGTTCTGTAGCAATAATTCAACACTGCAACAAGGTGCTTCATTTTTGTTGGGAGGAAGTTCATGCAATTACACTTTTGGAGAGTGTAGTTCAGTAAGAAAGAAATTTAGGAACAAAGAAAATCCAAATAAAGATACCCATAATGGATAGCTACTATTCATAGTCACCTAAAAGTGACTACGAGAGTAGTTTGTTATTTCAGAGGTCAACAATTACCAATTGGATAACAGTATTCCACTTTAGGAGAAAGACACTGGTGGAACTCAGGCTAAAGAGAATGGAATATTAAAATAGAAAAAAATAATGTAAGATAAATGGAACACCAGTTCCATTCAAATACTTCAGGGGCAGGCTCCAGCAATGGAGGAAAAAGCCTTTTGTTGACTTCAATGTAATTTCTTGAAAAGTTACTGGTAATGCCACCATACCAAGTCACCCACTAAGTTCACGGTTATGGTGAAAAGCAAACTTCACTTAAGATTCCCAAGACTTGGGTTTGATGTCCAGCTCAGACAATTACAATATGTGCTTAGGCTTAAACTTCCTGGGCTTCAGTTTCCCCATCAATGAAAATTAATTAACTTCATTTCCTAGTGACATAAAGATAAGATTAAAGCCTTTCAAAACTGTCAAGTACCACACATACATATACATGTGCAACTACTCATACTCATCACCCCTCCTCCCCTGTGAAGGACAAGTTCATCTGCTTCCAAGGTGATCAGGGCCAAGAGCTCTGACAGAACTGGATCAACCTGTACTTCAAGAATGAAGAAAGAGCTCAAACACATCGGGACAAGATGAAGCACTCTAAAGCTCTGCAGCGTCTTTGGTCCAACGAGGGCAGAATATGCTCCAGACTGGAATATGCTCTAAGAAGGCCCGTTCTTAATCAGAAAATACATAGTTAGTTACAGTAAAGAAGAAAAGGAAAAAAGGTAACTCCTAGGTCAATTACTCTGTCCATTCCACCAATCAAGTACTTATTTAATCCAAACTGTGTGCTCAGCCCTGTGCCTGAGGGTACCTGTGGACCCCAAGAGGATGTGTATAGCCTGCTCTGGACTACTTACAAACCAACCGGGAAGAAAAAAAGGAAGATCCCTGAAACAATAGGCAGCACATGATTCACAGGTAAATATTACTTTACTACAAAAATTTCACAGATACTCCCTTCACCAGTAGAGATGCCAACCCCTCCCATGACTTGCTTACTAACTCTGCCTTCGACACCAAACGGGGAGTCATAGTTGAAGCACTGGATGTCAGGACTCTGAAAACTGTTGACAGGCTAGAGCAAGGGGTCAAATCAAAGAAGATGATATTTAATGTGGAGAAAGTAACTACGTACATAGAAGACAGTAAACCAAAGGTAATCTCAGAGGAAGGGAGGTGGGAATGGCCTCCTACAGAAGGCAGGATCTGAGCTGAGTCCTGAAGGAAGCCAAGATGAGGGAGAACATTTCAGGCACAGGGACAGCCAATGAAAAGGCACAGTCAGTAGATGGAGTATCACATAAGCCATAGTAAGGAGGCCAGTACATCTGCCTCAGACGTGTGGAGGACTAGAAAAGTAGTAAGGGACCAGGGAGTGAGGGGCTTTAAATGCCAAATGAGGCTTTATATTTGATCCTGGAGATAACAGGAAGCCAGGGGAGTTTAGTAAATACAATACAGGCTGTGAAGGCGAAAATGAAAAGATCAGACAACAGACTGGATGTCTGGTGGAGTATGTAAAAGCGAGGAGCTGAGGATGCCACTGAGGACTCAAGGCTGAGTTACCAAGAGGATGGGGACGCTCTGGACAAATAGTAAAGTTGAAAAGGGAAGGGGTTGGGGAGCGGGGATAAATAGTTCTGCCTTAGACATGTTGGATTTTAGATTCCTAAAAAAACATCCAATGTGAAATATCCAAAAAGTCGTTGGTGACATGGGGGTGACTTAGGGAATTTGGGGCTGCATGTGTGGATCTGGGAATCATCTGCATAGGGAGGATAAAACCGAACTCCTGGAAGCTGATGAGATCTACAAGTGAAATAGCACAGAGAAGAAAAAGAAGAATGTTCAGGACAGACTCTTGGGGTCACCGACTGTTAGTGGCTGTGACTTGCAAAAAAATCTGAGAAAGCACGGTCGGGCAATGAGGAGGAGAATCAGAAAAGAGCAGCCACAGAATACCAAGGAGCAGAGAATGTCCGGGGCAGCTGGTGGTGCCACGGTGCACACAGCACCAGGCCTGCAGTCAGGAAGACTCATTCTCCTGAGTTCAACTGTGGCCTCAGACACTGACGAGCTGTGTGAGCCTGGGTGAGTCACTTAACCCTCAGTTTCCTCATATGTAATAAATGAGCTGGAGAAGGAAATAACAAACCATCCCAGTATCTGTCAAAAAAAAAACCTAAAAGGGGTCACAGAGAACCAGACACAACGGAAAATGAATGAACAACAAAAGAGAATATCCAAGAGTGGATGGTATCAAATGCTTCCAAGAAGTCAAAAAGGATCAGGATTAAGAAAAGGCCATTAAAATTTGGCAATCAAACGATTACTGGTAAATTGAAAGAGAACCGTTCTCAGTTGAAAAATGAGGTCAGAAGCCAAGAAGAAGATGGAAGGCATAGAAGCAAGTGAGAGAAAAGAAGTGAAGCACCTAGTGTAAGAGTCAGCTTTCTTGAAGATTTTAGTTGAGAAGGGAGGAGAGGCACAGGACCAAAGCTACAGGGAATGGGCGAGTCAAGCGGATGTGTTTCAGGATGGAGGCCAGGATCACCAACTAAACGTAGGACAAACACATTCGAAGGAAGGAGGCTTTCAGTGAGGGAAACCTTAACAAGTTATCTTGTGTGACACTTCACAAGGGTAGAAAAAAATATTTTAAATGTCTATAAACGACCTGGATAAAGGCATAAATCACATGCTTATCACATTTTTGGCCGACATATAACTAGGGTAGTTAAAAGCCAGGATCCAAAAAATTTTCAACAGGTTAGAATATTGTGATGCATGTAAAATTTCACACTTGAAATTAAAAAAAACCTTCACAAGTAAAAGACAAGAGAAACATAGCCAGATACTAGTGTGCCTGAAAAGATCTACGAGTTTTAGACTGGACTACAAGTTCAATACAAATTAAGTAGGAAAAGAAATTGAAACTGGAAACTGAGGGCCTCGGTTCGAATCTCTGCTCCGCTACTTCCATCCTGTTACTTCAACCTCTCTGGGCCTGTTTCCTCATCTATAAAAGGAAGGAGTGAGTTCAGATGGTCTCAAAGGTTCCATCCAGTTCTAAATCCCATGAGCAGGTGCACCAAGTAGAGAGCTGTGCTACTCATTTTAAGAAGGGCCTGTGGCATTATGTAGCTAGAATGAGGCTACAGTTTCCAAGAGCCCCCCAAGACAGAACACAGCACAAGGGAGTCAGCAGAGACAAAGCGAACCAAGCCAGTGCTGTTGAGAAGAAACAGTCACAGGGAGCAGTAAGAGAGAATGGAAACAGGTCAGGCTAGCTGGGATTCCTGACAGATGCGGGCCCTAAAGTGCACAGAGGCCCAGTGGTTTTTATAGGTTCTTACCAAGATCAAGCAGCACTAGAAACTCTGAGGAGCAGGAAACCTGGACCTGCTGCCCAGGTCTTGGGGGGTTGGGGAGGAGGGAGTTTCTTGTGAATTGGGTTACTGTAGGCTCTACTCTGATGGGGTAATTCAGAAGATCTGAGCCTCCCAGGTAAACTACAGATAAGCAGAGTAGTATACCTTTCCCTCAAATAGATCATATGGATAAGCAGGCAAGTATCCAAGCACAGAAATAGGATGGCAAAGAGTATTTGTATTTTGTCATATGAAGACTGGTTGAAGGAACTGAGGGCCTTTGACCCACTAAAGACTTAACGGGACACATAACAGCTCTTCAGGGCAAGTACTTGGAAAACTGCCACATACATTATAAAATATTTGGGAATCTACTCGCCAAAACAAACCCAGTAAGTAATTGTGTCCATAAAAACAATTACAAACACTTTTCACACAAATAAAGTCAGATCTAAATAACTGGAAAAACATCAGTTGCTCATGGCTAGGTCGAGCTAATATAATAAAAATGACAACTTTACCTAAATAAATTTACCTATTTAGTGCTATACCAATCAATCTACCAAAAAAATTATTTATGGAGCTAGAAAAAAGTTACAAAGTTCATCTGGAAGAATAAAAGGTCCAGAATATCAAAGGAATTAATGAAAAGAAATGCTAGAGAAGGTGGCCTGGCCATACCAGATTTTAAACTGTATTATAAAGCAGCAGTCTTCAAAACTACTTGTTTCTGGATGAGAAATAGAGTAGTGAGTGGATCAGTGGAATAGAACAGGTACATGAAACACAGTAGTCAATGACTATAGTAATCTTCTATTTGATAAACCCAAAGACTCCAGCTTCCGGGATAAGAATTTACTATTTGACAAAAACTGCTGGGAAAACTGGAAAAACTGTCACATAGCAATAGTTCAGCTTGGGCCCAGGGGCAAAACTAGGTAGAAGTCACCAAGAGGTAAATTTAAACTTGATGTGAGGTAAAACTTTTTAACAATTAGAGCCTTCCACAGGTGGAATGCTCTGCCCTAGAAGACAGTATGATGAAGCTAGGAAGCAGAATGGATGGTGCCCTTTCAAATCAGAGTCAGGAAGACTCTGAGTTTAAATCCCACCTCAGACACTCCCTAGCTGTGTGACCCTGGGCAACTCCCTTAACCTTTGCCTGTCTCAGTCTCCCCATCTGTAAAACGGGGATGATAAAAGCACCTGCCTCACAGGGTTGTTGGGAGGTTAATGAGATCATATTTGTAAAGTGCTTTGCAAATCTAAAGCACTACACAAATACTACCTATAATATTACCATCATGCCTCCTCATTGACTGGAGGTTTTCAATCAAAGGCTAACTGACCACTCCTCAAGCAGCTGGTAGAAGAGATTCTTTATTCAAACCCAGGTGGCCCTAAACAACTTTTATAAAATGTACTGCACACCCCCACTGGGGAAGGCCTTCCTCTTCCTCTGCACCTCTGTGAAATCCTCTCTTTCTCCAGACTTTCAGAGGCCCAACTCCCAATTTCATGAAATAACCAATCTGCCTACCATCTTGTCTCCTGATTATCTGTATTGTCTGCACCATTCATTTAACATATAGCACTTCCTACCTAATGCTTTCATTTATGTGTATGTGTTTCTATTTACAAACTCTATATATGGCCCTCCAAAATCTGGTTCAGCCTTCCTATCACTCCCCTCCACACACTCTCGATTCCACCCAAACTATCCTATTAACTGTTCCCAGAAGCTGACATGGTGTTATCCATCTCCAACTTTTAAAATTCTTATCCTTCTTCAAAACTCAGCTCCAGTGCCCCGAGAAGGCTTTACTGATTTCTCTCACCTCCTTAAATGTTCTTTTCTATGAATCTCTTCTTTGCCTCCCTCACACCCTGCCCTATACACTAATCCAGGTATGCTTACATCTGACCTGGTAGAACATGATCTATTTAAGGGAAAGGTGTACGCTCCTCTGTGAATCTCCAGCCTCTAGGACACTACCTAATACATACTTCAGGCTTATCCCCCACAATGTCTTCCCCATAGTAGGGGTTCAATGTACATTTGTTGATTACTGAATAGGGAAAAGGGGTCATCTTGCCAGTTTCCAAAGAAAAGAGCAATCTGAGACTAGCCTTATTATATGGCCCCCTAATTACATACAGTGCTAGGGTCATAGAGCACTTTCCCTACAGCCCCCTGGAAGAATCCTGTCAGACACATCTACTCAGCTGGAATGTTTTCAGGGAGGAAAAAGGTTGAGAGGATGCACTGACAGCAAACCAGACTTAGGGCAGGTAAACATAAAGAAAAGCCATCGGACTGCATGGGTGTGACTGAATCCTCTCCTTCTGCATGTCAATGAAACAAGCATTACCAACAGAAGGTGGAGCCTATGGCTCTTGGAGTCTTACTTAAGGCAGGGGTGAGGATCATGGAGTTAAGGCCCCATGTGGTCTTCTAAATCCTTAAGTGCAGCCTTCTAATTGAATCCAAATTTTTTTTTATAAAATTCAGCCAGAATAGCTGGTCACGCACAGGATGGGTCCTGATTCTCTAGCTCTAAAAAGCCAAAATGAGGATGGTACAAAAACCAGAATGGTCTAGATCAGAGGTATCAAACTTCAGGGAGAAGTGGCCCCTACTCCCGAGTGTGGCCAGAACAAGATTAAAATGTAACTGGGAAACAATAAAATAACAAAAAATGCAATAAAACACAGATAATATTACATTTTAAAATTAAATCAATACGAAGCCCACAGGGATTCTTCTGTACAGATTAGTAGCCCCTCTTTTCTATCCGAGTTTTACACCACTGGTCTGGATTCTAATGTTAGGAAGTTTCCATTTGTGGGAACTCTTCAAGCAAAGGTTTGAAGGCAGGAAATAACGGGAAACAGTGGTGTCATCTCTGCAAGGCCCTGTATTGACTCAGAAAACCACAAGTTAATTACATTATCTACCTTGTATTGTATTTTTATTTCATTATTAAATATTTCCCGATGACATTTTGATCTGGTTCTGGTCCAGGCAGCCCTTGGGAGTTCTGATGGCTTCAGATGGGCTCAGTTCCAGTTTGACTTCTCAGCTATAGAGAATTCCTTCTCTGATAGGAATAGGGCTCTTTCAAGTCACCCACAAAAATCCCTCCCAGGTCTGTGATTTAGGTCCCAACTTCCAACTCCAACCAGCAGCAGAGTATTGCATATCCCCATCCCAAAGGGTGGTTGGCAAAGTATTTTGTCTAGGTAGCCTTCCCCCCACCCCCCACTTGGGAAACCTGAACCACACTCAGAAATGAATGACTATTGCCAATGGCATGTGTGAAACAGGGCATGATGGAAAGAACCCTGAATCTGGAATCTAGGTACCCATACTTTAATCCTGGTTCTGCTATTTAACTTGGGTGATGCCAGAGAGTTCTCTTCCCCTCTCACAGGCAGTTTCTTCCTCTAAAAATGAGGGGTTCCCTCCCAACTATAAATCCCATGATCTTTATGGACGCCATATATAATAAAATGGGAAAAGCATTGAATGCTGTAAAATAAGGGGCTGGACTAGGTCATTTCAAGTTCTGAAATTCAATCACTAAAGCAGGGGTGGAGAGCCTGGAACCTGGAGGATACATGAGACCCTAAAGGTCCTCAAGAACAGCCTTTTGACTGAATCCAAACAACTCGGAACAAATCCCCTCAATAAAAGGATTTGTTCTATAAAACTAGGAATCAATCAAAAGGCTGCACCCAAGGACCTAGAAAACCACATGTGGCCTGGAGGCTGCAGGTTCCCCACGCCTACAGAGGATCCTAAGTCCAAAGTGACAGGCAAGTCTGCATAAGAAGGCACATTTATGGAATGCCAGAGGAGGGAAGGAGGCCCCAAATCCCGGCCTCTCTGGCTCCCTCATCCATCACCAGCAGGGGGCAGCTGAAGGGCGGGGCTCCTTCCCAAACTCCAGGGCCCGTCCTCACCAGGGGCAGCACCGACCAGGGAAGGATTCGGAGGCTCGGGGTTCACGGGGCTCCTGGGCTGGGGAATGGGTGGGGAGGGGACAACAAACACAGCTTCCCAAGCCCAATGTGTGGACACGTGCGCTTCCTCCTGTCTGGAGAGGGCCCACGGGAGGGGAAACTGAGGCACGGAGCCAGTGCTTTTTCAAACACACCCCTATCTCTGGTTCCTCCCACACACAACTCCTCTCTCCAACCCCTCCCTGCACGGACAGAGGGATAAACTGAGGCACAGAGGGGAGGTTCTCCACCCACACCCTTCCCCCCTCGTTGACAGGAGGGTAAACTGAGGAGCAGAGGGCGGGGCTCTCCACCTACGCCCCCTCCCCCTCGATGATTGGAACGGTAAGGAGAGGCCCCCCGCCCCGGCCCGGCCCGGCCCCTCACCCAGCGCGGGCCCGCGGCCGCAGCGCACGGCCGCCCGGAAGCGGTCCATCTGCGCGTTCCTCTTGCCGTCGGGCTCCCACATCACCTGCGCCTCCATGATCTCCTCGTGCCCGGCCCGCGCCTCCTTGGACATGGCTGCGGCTCTGGGGCCGGGCCCAGAGGCAGCGGCGGCAAGGGCCGGGAGGAGGGCGGCCGGGGCCGGGGTCGCGCGCCCTCCCTCCCTCGCGCACGCCCCCTTCACAGGCGGGCACCGGCAAGAGCGCCGCGTGCGCGCGTCCGAGCGTGCGTGCGCGCCCCGGCAGGGCCCCCGCGCCGGCTTCTCCCGGATCTGGGCAGCGGCCGCGGCTGCTGCGGGAGCGGAGGGTACTAGGGCTGAGCGCGCGAACCGCAGGAGCGTACGTCCTGTCGGACGTCCCAGAGCCAAATGAGCCGAGTCCTTCCGCCGCCCCCCTCAAAGCGGCCCTCCGCCCCGCCCCGCCCCGCCCCACCCCCAAGGGCCGATGGCTCCGCCCTCTGGCTGCTGGCCCCGCCCGCTAACCTTCGCTCAGATACTCAGACCGACGTAACCTTCCGCCACCTGTCTGCCAGGGCGGAAAAAGAGTGCTCCCAAACGTCTTGCCCTGTCCTGCCCCGCCCCGGCTCAGGCCAAGGATGCCCTTCTCGGTCCATTGTGCCCCAGCTTCCCAGGGAGAAAGAATAATATTTCTCATATCTAGAGCTCCTTCCAAAATTAAAGAAACAATTCACCTTCATAAAGTAGGTTAGTCTTGATTAATAATAATAGCTAGTAGCACTTTAAGGTTTACAAAGTGCTTTGTAAATATTATCTTCATTCGGTAGGCGAAGACCTGGATTCGATTCTCCTCTCTGAAACATAGTAGCTATGCGACCTTAGGCAAATCACTTAACCTCCATCTCCTGTTCAATGATAATAACAGCCCTCCCTCCAAGGATTGCTGTGATGATTAAATGAGATACTGGCAAACCTTCAAGGGCCATAGAAATAATAGTTAACACCTCTTACCTCCGAGGGTTGTCCTGATGAAAATAAATGGGAAAATATATGTAAAGTTTGTGTATTGCATATAATATTTGAAAATATGTATAAAATGTTATAGCCCAAAGGGCTATAAAACTACATACATACCCTTTGACCCAGCAGTGCCACTCCTAGGTCAGTATCCCAAAGAGATCATAAAAATGGGAAAAGGACCCACATATGCAAAAATATTTATATCAGCTTTTTGTGTGGCCAAGAATTGGAAATTGAGGGGATGTCCATCAATTTGGGAAGGGCTGAACAAGTTATAGTATGTGAATATAATGGAATACTATTGTTCCGTAAGAAATGATGAGCAAACAGATTTCAGAAAAACTGGGAAAGACTTACATGAACGGATGCAAAGTGAAATGAGCAGAACCAGGAAACTATTGTACCCAGTAACAGCAACATTGCTCAATGATGTATTGTGAATGATTTAGCTCTTCTCAACAACACAATGATCCAAGATAATTCCAAAGGACTCATGATGGAAAATGCCATCCACATCCAGAGAAAGAACTATGGACTCTGAATGTAGATCAAAGCAGACTATTTTCTCACATTCTTTATTTTTCTTATGTTGTTTTTTAACTTTTGGTCTGTTTCTTCTTTCACAATATGACTAATATGGAAATGTGTTTATATGTATATGTAATGTGTATGTGTGTGTGACCTGTTGGGGTTTAGACTCTGCCCGCCCTGCTGATGCCAAAAGCTGTTGCAGTTAAATGATGTATTATGGTAAAACCATCTCAAAGAATTCAGTCAGACCACCTCTAATCCAAATATAGGCATTTATTGAGATCCTCCAAGAGGAACCAGCAATTTCAGAGAAAACCAGATGAATTTTTATAGGGTAAAGAAGCAATTACAGGGGCGGCCAGGTAGCACAGTGAGTAAGAGCACCGGCTCCAGTGTTGAGAAGACCTGGAGATCGAATCCCGGGCTCAGACACTTAGCACCCACCCAGAAACACCTGGCCGTGTAACCTTGAGCAAGTTACTTAACCCCAATTGCTTAGGGGTGGCCAGATGGCTCAGCGAGTAAGAGCACCGGCTCCAGTGTCGGGATGACCTGGATCAAATCCGGGCTCAGATACTCAGCACCACACCCAGAAATATACTGGCCCTGTAACCTTGAGCAAGTTACTTAACCCCAATTGCTTAAAAAAAAAAAAAAGAAGAAGCAATTACATACTAAATCAGGAAGAGATAAAACAGAGAAAGAAAATTATAGACCAATCTCCCTCATGAATATAGATGCAAAAATTCTAAATAAAATACTAGCAAAAAGACTACAGCAACTTATCTCAAGAATAATACACTTTGATCAGGTAGGATTTATTCCAGGAATGCAAGGATGGTTTAATATTAGGAAAACCATCAGTATAATTGATCAACAATAAAACTAGCAGAAACCACATGATCATCTCAATAGATGCAGAAAAGGCTTTTGACAAAATACAACATCCATTCCTATTAAAAACATTAGAAAGTATAGGAATAAATGGAGCCTTCCTTAAAATAATAGGTAGCATTATTTAAAGCCATCAGCCAGTATTATATGTAATGGGGAGAAGCTAGAAGCATTTCCCATAAGATCAGGGGTGAAACAAGGATGTCCACTATCACCCCTCTTATTCAATCTAGTACTAGAAATGTTAGCAGTAGCAATTAGAGAAGAAAAAGAAATCAAAGGAATCAAATTAGGCAAAGAAGAGACCAAGAAGAGACTCTTTGCAGATGATATGATGATATACTTAGAGAATCCTAGAGAATCAAGTAAAAAACTACTTGAGACAATAAATAAATTTGACAAAGTTGCAGGATATAAAATAAACCCACATAAATCCTCAGCATTCCTATATATTTCCAATGAAATTCAACAGCAAGAGATAGAAAGAGAAATCCCATTTAAAGTTACTGTAGACATTGGGAATTACCTGCCAAAACAAACCCAGGACCTGTATGATCATAACTACACAACACTTTTCACACAAATAAAGTCAGATCTAATTAATTGGAAAAATATCAATTGCTTGTGGCTAGGTCGAGCTAATATAATAAAAATGACAATTTTACCTAAATTAAATTATATATTTAGTGCCATACCAATTAATTTACCAAAAAACTACTTTATAGAGCTAGAAAAAATAGTAACAAAATTCATTTGGAAGAATAAACGGTCCAGAATATCAAGGGAATTAATGAAAAGAAATGCTAGGGAAGGTGGACTAGCTATACCAGATTTCAATCTGTATTATAAAGCGGCAGTCATCAAAACTACTTGGTACTGGCTGAGGAATAGAGGAGAGGATCAACGGAATAGATTAGGCACACGAGATTCAGAAGTCAATGACTATAGTAATTTGTTTGATAAACCTCCAGACCCTGGTTTTTGGGATAAGAACTCACTATTTGACAAAAACTGCTGGGAAAACTGGAATATAGTATGGCAGAAACAGGGCATAGACCTTTATCTAACACCATATACCAAAATCAAGTCTAAATGGGTGAATGATCTAAATATAAAGGTTGATACTGTAAGCAGTCTCCTAAAACAAGGAATAGTTTACCTATCAGACTTGTGCAGAGGGAAAGACTTTATGACTAAACAAGAATTATAAAACATTATAAAATGTAAAATGGATAATTTTGACTACATGAAATTGAAAAGTTTCTGTACAAACAAAGCCAATGTAACCAAGATTAAGAGGGAGGTGGGAAATTGGGAAAGAATCTTTACAACCTATGTCTCTGACAAAGGACTCATTTCTAAAATATACAGAGAATTGAGTCAAATTTATAAGAATACAAGTCATTCCCCAATTGATAAATGGTCAAAGGATATGAACAGGCAGTTTTCAGAGAAAGAAATTAAAGCTATCTATAAGCACATGAAGAAATGCTCTAATTCACTATTGATTAGAGAAATGCAAATCAAAACAACTCTGAGGTACCACATCTCACCAGTCAGATTGGCTAAGATGACAAAACAGGAAAATGACAAATGCTAAAGAGGATGTGGGCAAATTGGAACACTAATGCATTGCTGGTGGAGTTGTGAACTAATCCAGCCTTTCTGGAGAGCAATCTGGAATTATGCCCAAAGGGCTATAAATACTTTCATACCCTTTGATCCAGCAATACCACTCCTAGGGTTATATCCCAAAGAAATCATAGAAATGGGAGAAAGACCCATATGTACAAAAATGTTTATAGCAGCTCTTTTTGTGGTAGCAAAGAATTGGAAATTAAGGGGGTGCCCATCAATTGGGGAATGGCTGAACAACTTGTGGTATATGCATGTTATGGAATACTGTTGTGCTATAAGAAACGAGGAGCAGATGGTCTTCATATTTACCTGGAGAGGCTTAAAAGAACTGATGCTAAGTGAGAAGAGTAGGACCAGGAGAAATTTGTACACAATTACAGACACAACGTATGTGTGATGACCAACTTTGATAGACTGGACTCTTCTCAGCAATGCAGTGATATAAGTCAATGCCAAAAGACTCATGATGGAGAGAAATATGTGCATCCAGAGAAAGAACTAGAAAGAACTAAGTTTATATCCAGGTGGAAGCAAAATGCCTGATCTTTTTCCTACTCTTATTTGGTTTTATGTCCTCTTTACCATTTTTCATTCCAGCTGGTACAATCCGTCCTTATAACCTGACTAATGTATAATGTGAAAATATTTAGATCCTATACTTGAATATAAGCCGCCATGGGGGGGTGGGGGGGAGAGGAAAGAGAGGGGGACAAAATGTGAAACTCAAGGAATTGTGGAATTGAATCCTGTAAACTAAAAGGAAACAAACAAATTAATAAAAAAAAATTTAAAAAGAAGCAATTACATAACATAAATTATGAGTATTAAAAAGACAGGAGGGGCTTGTTAAGGGATTAGGTAATGGGGGAGGGGCCCCAGCCCCAATGGAACTGCACATGCGATAACCCACAACGCATACAGAAAAACCCATTTGCGGGGATATGTATGTATGATAATGATATAATAAGCCTCTCCATGTCATAAGTTCACTCTAGGTCAGTTGTTTCTATCAGTGCTCAGGTGCCTACTTAGACAAAGTCCCTTCTCTTCTTTTGGGCTCCACATCCTGCTTGAGCATCCTGGTGGTTCTGCTTTCTGATTGGCTGGCTCTTGTGGTCCTGTCTGAGATTGGATGGAAGTGGTTATGGTTGAGTACATGGACACACCTGCTGTTTCTGTGAGAAATATGAGTTCATGGACACACCTGTTGGCCTAGTGAGGCATATATGAAGAAGTCAGAATATTGGGACTAGGGGCAACTTTATTAGGATTCCATCATAATCGATATCAAATTGCTTGCCACTTCAGGGAGAGGATGGGGAGGGAGGGAGAAAAATTTGGAACTGAAAACACAATTTTGATGAATGTTCAAAATTGTCTTTACGCGTAATTGGAAAAATAAACTTTTTTTAAAAGAGGAAAAAGAAAATCTATGTAAAGTGCTTTGCAAACCTTAAAGTGCTATAGAAATGCTAGCAATAATATTAGTGACATTCACAATATTAATGTTAAATAATGATAAGATTAGAAATAATAATAGCACCATTTATCTCCCATGATTGTTATGATTATACAATGAGAGAATGTGTGGAAAGCACTTTGTAAACCTTAAAGTGCCATAAAAATGCTAACTAGAGGCAGCTAGATGGCTCATTGAATAGAGAGCTGGAGCTGGAGTCACACACAGCTGTGTGATCCTGGGCAAGTCACTTCACTCTTTGCCTCTGTTTCCTCATCTGTAAAACAAGTTGGAGAAGGAAATGCAAACCACTCCATGCCAAGAGAAGCCCAGATGAAGTCATGAAAAAGTCAAACACAACTGAACAACTCGAAATGTTAGCTCTTAGAAGCTACTCTCCTAAGACTCCTTTTTTTTTTTTTTTGCTTTTTGGAGGGCAATTGGGGTTAAGCGTCCGAGGCCAGACTTGAACTGAGGTCCTCCTGACTCCAGGGCCAGTGCTCTTTTCACTGCACCACTTAACTGCCCTTCCTAAGACTCTTAAAGTGCAGAAAAGGTGTATTGGTAGAGGGAGTTTTCTCATCTGGGAGTTCCCTCTACAAATGAAATCATGAACTGGGGCCCTATCCCTAGAATTTACGAAATCACTACCATCTCACCCTGTTACAGATGGGACTTATATTCCCATTTTGCAGAAGAGGAAACAAACCCACAAGGCAAAAGTGCCTACCTCGATGGAGGAAGGTGTTTGGAAACAGCATCTCTTATCCTCTGAGCATGTCTTATTCAACAATTCAAACACTTGTTAAGCCCCTGTTGCATGCAGAATACTCTCCTTGAGATAAAACCAAGTCCCTAACTCCACAGAGCTAATCTGGACTGGAAGTGGGTGGGTGGGAGGGGGAGGGGGAAGTTGGGAGGGGAAGGTGGAGAAGGAAGAAGTCTCCGCCGATGCATAGAATTATAATCCATAATGATAAGTGACTTGTAAGTGAGGAGGATTTGGTTATTCTTTTTAGTTTCAAGGATCCTAGATCATATTTCCCAGGATCCTGGCTATAAACAATTCCGCCATGGCTACACAGTGAGATATGGGGGGGGGGAGGGTGATATAATTTTATTTTTAACTACGCTTACCCTGAATGACACTATAGATAGAGTTAATCTGTGAGGTTATTACTGGCAATATGCCTTCTTTGTTGCCCTATAAAGCAAGTAGGAACTATTCAGTGAGTGGAGAAGCCATTTGGGATATGAGTAATGCATGTACCTGCCTGTGCATTGGCCCCCATCAAGGCTTAGGGTGAACCCATAGGGGAATATGACAGTGTAATGCTGTGTGTGCCTTGATCAACCCACATCAAGGCTTGAGGAGATTTAGGGGAGTGCACAAGCTGGAATGCTGTGCATGTCTTTACTGACCCCATTGAGACATAGGGGTAGCTGCATGGCTTCTCGCTGGCACCTTCAAGAAGGGTGATTAGGGGATCCTGTAGGAATAAGTGCTCCCATTATCAGGAACCCACAGAGAAGACTAGACTAGAATAAAGTAAGATTATTAACCCCTCAGAAGCTGCCTTCCTGTCCTTCCTGTATGGCCAGATCAAGAGTGAACCTGTTAGAGGCTGGAGTTCAAAAACTCCAGTGCTTCCTTTAAAACACTTGGACATCAAAGAGGTTGGAGGTGTCTGGGGAGGGGAAGGGCAATGACAACAAGTGTACTGACTTAATGCCACCCAGCTGGATGAGTGCCATAGCCTGCTAAAGTCCATCCCCACTCCACCTAGCCGTCAAAACGGAAGTGTGACCATATCACTCCCCCTGCTCAAACTCTAGTAGTCCCCACCACCTCCCAGATCAAATATAAAACCCCCTATTTGGCATTCAAAGTCCTTCAAAACATATCCCCTCCCTCCCATACACACCTTTTCAGTCTTTTTACATGCTTACCCCACCATCGAGTACATTTACATCCAGTGACACTGGCTTACTTGCTATTTCACACATATGATTCATCTCCCAACTCCATCCTCTTCCACCAGGTATTTCCCATGCCCAAAGCTCTCTTCTCTCTAGCCTCATCTCCATCTCCTGGAATTCTTGGCTTCCTTCAAGTCTCAGCTTCTGGCAGAAGCCTTTCTCAATTTCCCCTAAATGGCAGTGGATAGAGCACTGGGCTTGGAATCGGGAAGACTCATCTTCCCGTGTTCAAATCTGGTCTCAAACACTTCCTAGCCTTGTGACCCTGGGCAAGTCACTTCACCTTGTTTGCCTCAGTTTCCTCATCTATAAAATGACTTGGAGTAGGAAATGGCAAATCACTCCAGTATCTTTGCCAAGAAAAGCCCAGGTAGGCTCACAGAAAGTCGGACGTAACTGAAACGACTCAACACAGGTACCTTTCCTCTGTTGATTATCTCTAAGCTATCCCTGCCTATATCTTGTTTGTACATTGTATTTGCATGCTGTAACCCCCATTAGACTGTGAACTTCTTTAGAGCAGGAATTGTCTTTTACCTTTGTTTGTATCCCTAGCACCCAATAAGTGTTTAATAAATGCTTCCTAACTTGATCTCATTTATCATCTTTTTAGTGTATTTTATATTGCAGGTAAAGGCTACCTCCCATGGAATTGCTATAAAGTACAGAGACTAGTCTGGGCAAAACTTACACAAGGGAGACAGGAAGAAAACCAAGTGCTCCCCACAATTTATGTTTAAGTGGTTATTCTTTGTTACAAGTGTGATATAGGCAAAGTACTCAGCCTAACAACTTTCCGTGGCTCACTGAGATAGGATCTAACTTTCTTAGCCATTCCCTCCACTTAAGTTTACCCCAAGGATCACACACCATCTTTTAAACAACTTACTATCACAACATACACAAAAGTCTTGAAAATTGTTAAAGCCCTATGTAAATACGATAGCTGAACTGATTCATTTCTGTCAATATTATCTTTGTGTAACTGGCACTTCAATCCATGGGGCCAAGCCCTGCCTGCTTCTAACTGACCACATATTCTGGCCTGGTGTGTTTTAGGAAGACAAGGCAGTCTCATGAACCCTATGATGGTAGGGACAGAGGCAGGTCATTTTTGAAAGGAGAGACAGTTCATGCTGTTTCTTATAGTCTCCCAAGTGACAAGTACCTCTTCATCCATTCTATTTTTTTTTAAGTTTGAGTTAAGCTTTTTATTTAATGTCACAAAAAAATATTTAGTCAAACAGACCAAAGCCCATGTCATCATCGGACTCCTCAGATTCTTCTTTTTTGGCTTCCTCTTTCTTCTTCTCAGAAAGAGAAGCTGAGGCAGCTGTGCTAGCAGGAACAGCCCCTCCAGCAGGGGCAGCTGCTGGGACAGGTCCACCAACTCCTGCATTGAAGATGAGACTTGCAGTGTTGACATTGGACAGGGCCTTGGCAAATAGTCCAGGCCAGAATGGTTCAACATTTACACCTGCTGCTTTAATGAGGGCATTGATTTTATCTTCCGTAACAGTAACCTTATCGTCGTGAAGGATGAGGGCAGAGTAGATGCAGGCGAGCTTGGAGACAACCATTTCAGTAGACAGATGAGGAGAGGCTTGTTTGTAGTGGTGCTAGTCGCCAGATGAAGTGAGGGTTCACCCCCACGTGGCCTTAGCTTCCGAAGAAGAACCAAGCACCTTACAGACAACTGAAGAGAGCTTCTTTATCCATTCTAAAGTTCAGCTGAAACACCCTCTGGACTTTTCTGACCCACCCACAGCTAGTGCCACTTCACTGAAATTATATTTTCTGTAATTACACTTTTATTTATTTTTATATTTTATTCATTATATTTGTTTTTTGTCTAGTTTTGTATTTATTTTTGTAGTGGGAGTGATCCTACTTTCTAGTTCTATGAGGGTAGACACTGGCCTCTTGTTAAGGAATAAGCAAAGCTCTTAATTGTGTCCCTCATGTGTCCCCATGACTAGGGTTGTGGCAAAGAGGACTGGCCACCAAACATCACAGGGAATGGATTATTGTTAAGGAATCTCCTCCTTTAGCAATTTATAAGCTGAAGAAAGGTAGGAACCCACTTTGCCCTTTAGATAACCTCTCAGGTTAGATCCAGCACCAACTCTCCTTTGGACTAGGTGGGAGGAAGGATTTCTCTCTCCTCTTCCCCCAGCATCCCTACAGCTCAACTGTTTGGCAGAGAGGTTATGTACTTGCTTAGATCATCCTGAGACTGAACCTTAACGCCCTGGTGGCTTCTTCTGTTTTATGTTTCTTTCCCTGAATATAAATCACTAAAAAGTGATTCTGAAAGGTTGCCACTTCCAGCCTGTTAATTCAAGGAGTCAGGAACAGCCAGTGTTGATGAAGTGTGAGCTTCAAAGTTTATAGGATCATGCAGGATGGTGAGATTTCCCAATGATGAAGTTCCTGGAGAATGGTGACATGATAGAGAAGTTCATAGATGTCCTGACTTGGAATCAAGAAAACCTGAGTTTGAATCTTGCCTCAGACCTTTACTAGCCATGTGACCCTAGGCCTCCCTCATCTGTGAAATGGGAATAAGACTATACCCACCTCCCAGGTTTATTGGAAGAATTAAAAGAGATAATATAGATAAGATGATGTGCAAAGCTTAGAATGATATTAAAATGTTAGCTAGTATGAGATCTCTTGTTTCACTTGGACCGAGTTCTGCAGGTGGATACTTGAGTCACACTCAAGCCAAGGACCTCCCTGGTTGACAGTGATCCAAGCCCGGAGAAAGCCACTCTTTCTCACCAGTGTATTAAGTTACTCTCCGTCGGGAAAAGGAGATTCATTCTCATTGTCAACTATCATAACCTTCTGTGGGTCTCCATTCATAGAATCACAGATTTAGAGATGGAATGGTCATCTGGTTCAGTTCCTCCATTTTACACGTAATATTATCATCAATTTTATCCATTAGGGGCAGCTAGACTACCAGCCCTGGAGTCAGGAGGACCTGAGTTTAAATCTGGCCTCAGACACTTAACACTTAACTAGCCATGTGACATTGGGCAAGTCCCCTAACCCCAATTGCCCTCCAAAAGGCAAAACAAAAAAACAAAAAAATCAATTTTATCCATGAGCTTTTACAAAGGAATATTTGCTGAGAAGACATAACACACAGAGAAGTATGTAAATGTCCTTCCTGTTCCTGAAGCAGCAGGAGACACTCCTCTGTCCATGACCTTGGTCCCCAAGGAGAGTGGGTTCGAGTTCAAAGTGGTTGCTACAAATCATTCGCCCCACCAAGTTCATTCCCAAATGTGTACTCTCTTGCCATATGACCCAATATCTAAGATACTAGCTAGAACCATTGCTGAGCTGAGTCCAGTAGGACACTCCTCAGGGAGGCCTCCATTCAGCGCCTCCTCCAGCTGGCTTTTCTGACCCCTTCAGATCTCACAAGGGAAAGAAGACCCAAATAGGGAGCAGCTCCATTACAAACCCATCCCTTGGAGCTCATGTATCTGGGCCAGTCGAATGGAGGGAAAGCATCCTCCCCTGCCCCCAGCTGACCTTCTAGCACTCAGACACTCATATTCTATGGTCAGCAAGAAATAACAAGAATAAGTTTCTCTACTGGAGTCTCATGTATGCACTTTCCATTCTGGCTTAATAGCCAACCAAGAGGCCTTGCTTCTTTTAAGCAGAGAGGAAACAGTCACCAAGTCTCTGAGTGTGCTCTTGAGTCCAAAGCAAGGCCCCTCCACACACCTCTAAAAGCCGGTTCCTCGGACTCTTCAAGTAGGTCGCCATGCATGGTCCCTAGACTGGTCCTTGCCTGCATTCATAGGGGAGGAGTCTGAGGCCTCTAGAAGACTTCCCCGAGCTCACAAAGGCAGTATGTATCAGAACTGGAATTGTAGCTCAAGTCCTTTGTCTCCACATCCAGAGTTCTTTCCAATCCCCGACACCTCCCTTCCCACACACCCAATGACATGGTTCTCATTTGTCCCCTTCTCTCCAGTAGCTCAGCATTTATTAAACACCTGCTGTGTGACAGGTGCTAAAGTTTTCTTGTTGGGTTGCTTTTTTTTTCTCATGATTTATCTATATTGGGGTTACCAGTGGGGAATTCTCTATCAATACAAATGAGAACCTGTTTTGCAGCTTATATTATTGGAGCGGGATGGGGCACTGAAAGGATGAGTGACTTACCCAGGGTCACATAGCCAGTATGTGTAAGAGGTGGTGAAGAGCCTCCTGGGTACAAGCACAAAAGTAAGACAGTTCCTGCCCTTAGGAAGCTTACATTCTAAGGTGAAATACAACATGTAGAGGGGAGTGGCAGCCAAGGGTCTTGTTCAAAGCAGTCACAAGACTGGTAAGTAGAGCCATAGGGTTATTGAATCCAAACTTCACAGAACAAATCCCCTTAATAAAAGGATTTGTTCTGTAAAACTTGGACTCGGTTAAAGGGCTGCACTTCAGGACCTAGAGGGTCACATGTGGCCTCAAGGCCCACAGGTTCCCCACCCTGGTCTATGTCATGAAAAAAAATTTAAGACAAATTCACAGACCCTAGGTTAAGAACCTTTGCTCTATTCTTGCTGCCCTTGAATGTGGCTATTAAGTGGTACAGTGGATAGAACTCTGGGCCTGGCATCAGGAAGACCTGAATTCAAATCCAGCCTCAGACACTTCCTAACTGTATGACTCTGAATAAGTCACTTAACTTCTCTCTGCCTCAATTTCCTCAACTGTAAAATGGGCATAACAATAGCACCTGCCTCCCTGGGTTGTTGTGATGTCCAATGAAATCATATCTATAAAGCACTTAGCACAGAGCCTGGGCACAGTTGGCACATAATAAGTGCTTGGTATCTCCCTGTCCTTGGCCAGAGGAGAAAGGCCAGTGACAGAGCAAACAGCAGAAGACTCTTCCAGGGAGGCCCTAAAGTCCTGACCGATTGCACATGGGACGCCCATCACGCACTCATTGCCTTTCCCTGGTAATAAATAGGCTTTTCCTCAGCTCCTTCACATGAAGCTGCCAAAGTGAATCATCTTCCTGAAGCTCAGGTCTAGCTCTATAACTCCCAAGATCAAACTTCTCAGCCTGATTTTTATTTAAGGCCCTCCTCAGTCTGGCTCTGACCAACCTCAGTGCCCATATATACCTCCTTCATATACACTAGACTGTTGTTGTCTGACGGTCATGTCCAACTTTTCATGACCCCAAGTAGATTAAACAAACAGAAGTCAAGTGACTTGACCAGGGTCACATAGCTAGTGAGAATCTGAGACCCTATTTGAAGTCAGATCTTCCTGACTCCAGAACCAGGGTTCTATCCACTGAGCCACCTAACTGCCTTGGTACTCTGGAACACTCTTCCTCTAATCTGGTCTTGTCTCCTGCCTCCTCAAATTTAGACAATATGTGTCCCATGATGTCTGTCTACCGCTTAACAACCCCTGCTGGCCCACAGGGGCTGGGGTACTGGGCCATTTCCTATTCTGTACCCAGGTGTGTCGTTGGGGCTGGGTTCAGTCCTAGAGAACTCTGCCTCTAATGAAAGAAGACAAGGCTCCCTGTTCTCACACTCTTTAGCTCAATAAACCCTGACCCCAACACCCCAGGGAAAGTTTTATTTCTAGCTAGGGCAATGGCTCATGTCTAGGGTTTTCCTAAAAAAGGGAAGAAAACGTATTCAAAACACAATATGAATCATGTATGAATCAGATAATTGATTCCTTCACAAGAAAGAAACTCTAAACATAGCATTTAACAGAACAACTTGGGATTTGGTAAGTCATAGCTACTGATATAATCTACTGACACTTAAATCTCATGACAACATAAATCAGTTTGCAGGACTGATAATTAGACATTTTATATTCCACCTACCTCTGCAGGATCTAAATAACTCCCAGTACATGTCTGCTGGTAAGAGGGCCAGGCTTAGCACAATACCATTGGTCAGTGGCCATCAGCTCCAATGTAGAAACTACCCAAGCCCTCAGTGGTTCCTTGGTTCTTCCCAGACAGCTCCAACCAAGTGGAACTCAGGACCTTTGGACCTCTTGTCTTCTCTCCTAGACCTGCCCACCCTTTTCTGAGAAGAATTTTTGATTACCTACTCAGGGAAGGAAATACAAATCAGAAAAGGCAGCCAATAACCCATGTGAACCTCGCTCAGTTGAGTCCATGCCATATGTGGAACTGATACAGTTTAGGGTTCCTAGGAACCCCAAAATGTCAGGGTACAGGGCAGCATCCACCAGAAATGAATTCACAATAAAACCTTCTTCCAGTCAAGGAGCAGTTTATTATAAGGCCAATAGAAGTTGGTAGAGTTTCTAGTGAACCTGCAACTAAATGGGGGTGAGACTGATGCTTGTATACAAAAAGGGCAGTGAAAAGGATCTGGATGGGATTAAGGAATAGTAAGTAGTCTGTCTGGGAAGGAATGTCAAGTAAGTTAATGAGGTGATCTAGGCAGGCTGGCGTGGGCCTGCTGCCTTGGGTGAGGCACCAGTGATCTGAGCTGCTGAAATGTTTGGGAAAATTCAGTAACTGGGTTGCTTTCAAAGGCATGATCTTTTCCTTTTAGGGGTCCAGTTCCTATCACCTCATCAGGACCACTGGTCAGGAAGGAAGTGTTGCCCCTACCTGCTCAACCTTTTACCTGGGGAGTCTCAGGTAGTAATCTACCTGGTAGAATCAAAACAAAAAGTCAGACCTGGAAGTTATCTCCTTCTTTACACCATGTAGCACTGTGGTCCCTTGCCACTGGGGTTAAGGAAGGTCCAGGGGACCACTCAGGTCTTGATGCATCATTCCAAAGCACCAAGTCCCCCCAAACTGGGCCAATGCACGGCCAGAAATAGATCCTAAAATACACAAGTGAAACCGGAATGGATTCAGCTCTTCATGGGGCAGCCCCTGCCTGCACCTGGAATGAACTTCCTCATGATCGATCTCCACTTTGGGGGATCTTTATCTTTCTTTGGGGCTTAGCCTCGGCATCACACCCTCCAGAAGATTTCTTGTCCCAGTCGTTCCTTTCCTCTCCTTCCTCTGATATTTCCAGAATTCTTTGAAGACTCCTTTGCCCCCAACTGTATTATACACAACTCTGTCCATGATTTATCTCCCATGCTCTGCAGTGGACTGCAAACTTCCTCAAAGTTTGGGGCAGCTTCATTCTTGTCTCTGTATTCTGGATCCCCAATCCAGTGCCTGGCACCCAGTAGAGGCTTAATGTTTGTTGACTTGATTTGAATAACTGGGCATACATATGGGGTGTGCTGAGTGTGAAAGCATGTGCTAATGCCCCAAAGAATTTTCTCTGTTGTAGGAGAAAGAAGGCATGTTTAGTGACTCAGTCACTCTACTGCCTAGGGCCCCTGTAGGACTCTCTTTGGATTCCCTTAATGATGGGGCATAGGCTCTGGGAAACCCCTTGAACTCTGATTGAATCTTCCTTCTTGATGAGGCATTTGCCTGAGGCCATAAGCCTTTCATGATCATGGTTACTCTTAACCTAGCCTAGCCCTCCATCCTTGATCCTATCAAAATATCTATACTCAAATCTGCTACCCTTAAACTAGCCTAGCCCTCCATCTCTGTCACATCCAGGTGACCTTCAGCTATTTCCCATCTTTAATCCCATTCCTGGAGTCTGACCTCAGTCCCATCAAAGATCCCCCTTAGACTCCTCCTCAAGACTCTCCCCAAACCCTTCCTCTAGAGCACCTCTAGATCCCTCCCACAGTCTTTCTGTATATGAGATCCAACTTGCCTCCATGAAGATGCTGAGACTCAGTCGGTGTCAGATTGTTCTAGCGTGCTTGTTAATACAAGCTCACAAATACTTAGGCTCCTTAAGATTCTACCAATTATGGTGAATCTTTAATAAACTTTGCTTTACTTTGGTTGAGAGAAGGCTTGAATCAAATTCATTCGGCAGGACCTGGTGTGTCGGTATTTTGGGGTCTCAAGCAACCCTAAAGCCCCCAAACCTCAATATTACCAGACAGCCTTTCCTGCTCTGGGGGAACTTCTGCTTGGCAGATCCCATTTCCTATTTGGGGCAGGCTGGCTGGCTGTCCTCTTCCTCCTATTCCAAGGTCTCCCTCCACTGCCCAGTCAGGGAAAAAAAACAAAAAACTACTGGACTTTTAAAACTCTCCATCTTGTCTCCTGCAGCCACTTTGATTTTCATGGCGCAGCTTATAGCTCATGACCCTCAGAATCTGGTCAGAACAAGGAAAGAAAGAAAAAGAGTTAAAATTTTTAATTTTAAAAGAATGTGCCAATTGTCACTAATGCCTAAAGTCAACCACTACTCTTTCATGACGAAGTTCAGGGATAGAGGAGCTGGGACTAGTCAGAAAGATGCATTTTTAGTCAAGAAGATAAGGCTGATAAGGCTGTTCTGTATTTTAGGGGGCAGGGAAGGGTTAAACTAAAAGAGAATCGTTTGCAAAGCTTATATTTTTTAACGTTTAACAGTTTTTAAAAGTTATTTTTAAAAATTAACTTAGTTAAATTTTAAATCCCTCAGCTTATTTGATGGATAAAAATGTCCTTAGTGATTGAGCATTCCATAAATATTTGCCATTAAAAAAACAAATAAAAATGAAATTACCTGGGTCTGCACCCTAGCTAGATGTACTGTGCATGCCTATTGTTAACTATTATAACATGATCAAATGAGATTAGGAAGCTGATGCATCTTGAGATATAAATAAAAGTTACTAATATTAGATACAAAGAATCCTTCTCCCTAAATGAATTCAGAGAAGCCATCCCAGTCTGCTGGCAGGCCAGACCTTGTGCAGCACTGACCTTCCTCACCCCCTGTAACCCTACACCTTCCTCTCGTGGCCTTCACATTCATCTCTATAGAATGAACTAATTCATGTCATATCTCAACGTTTTCTCTGTCGTTTAGTTGAACTTTAACCAGGACATACTCTGTAAGGATCCGGGAATTCTGTGTGGGTTCTCTCTCCCCTGATAAAGGTAGCAACAGTTCCTGGATTTAGGAGACTCTTTAAGAGTTGTGACCAAAAAAATTCACACCCAGCAGCCATCTTTTCAGTGTTGAGCTAGACTGGTCCTTGAATGAAAGCATTTTATAAACTTACTATATGAATGTCATTCATTCAACAAACATGAATTACACATGTGCCTCCAGAGAAGGAAATGGCAGGCCACTCCAGTATCTCTGTCAAGAAAACCCCAAATAAGGGGCGACCAGCTGGCTCAGCGAGTAAGAGCACTGGCTCCAGTGTTGGGATGACCTGGGATCAAATCTGAGCTCAGACACTCAGCACCACACCCAGAAATAACTGGCCGTGTAACCTTGAGCAAGTTACTTAACCCCAGTTGCTACACGACTAAAATGACTGAACACACACACTCCACATGCCTGATAAGAGACAACATGGGGGAAGGAGTACCTGTGGCCTTGAGGCCCCACCCCTGGAATACAGGATAGAGAAGCAGCATTAGAGTCCAGAGGACCTAAGTTCAAGTCCTCCCTCTCCCACATTCTGGCAATGTGATCCTGGTTAAGGTCCTTTAACCTCTCCGTGTTCCAGGAAAACTAAGAGCCAAGGCTCTCGGTGTGGATGATGGAGTTTTCTCATCAAGAGACCAGGGATCTGACCTAAGAAAAACGTGCAAAGTGTAGTAATAGCCTCTAGAAATGTTAAGACAAAAATAAACCAGTCCCTGCCTTCAAAGAACTTATATCCTATTAGAGGGAAACAACACATAAGTAAGTATAATACATATAGATGCATAAGTAAATATAATATTAATATAATTTGTAATTTTGAGGGAGGGCACTAACATGGGGGGGAGAAGAGAGGTTCCATGTAAAGGTTGGTACTAGAGTTGAGTCTTGCAGGAAGCTAAGAATTCTAAGAAACCAAGGTTAGGAAGAAGTGCTTTCCAATCAATTAATCAATAAACATTTATTAAGCACCTACTATTTCCCAGGCACTATGGTAAGCTATTCTTATACATGTGATCTCCTTTGATCCTCACAAAAACCCTGGGAGGAAAGTGCTATTATTTTTTCCATTTTACAGTCGAAAAAACTAAGGCAAGCAGAGGTGAAGTGACTTGCCCAGTACTAGCTACTAAGCGTCTGAGGCCAAATGTGAACTCAGGCCTCTCTGACTCCAGGTCCAGCATTCTATGTACTGTGCCACCAGCTACCTCAGAGAGCTGATAGAGCGTCTAGCGCAGCTGCCTTCATTTTATAGATGTATAAACTGAGCCCCAGAGAAGGGAAGGAGCTAGCTAAGTGTCATTCAGTGATTAAGTGGCAAGCTGGGATAGGAGCCTGAACTACATCCTACACCAAAGTGGAAATGACTCAACATTTGCAATGGGTGGTGGAAACTGTGTCTGTGTCCCAACCACTCCCTTCCCTCCTCCACACAGCCTACCCAACTGTACAAATGTAGGTTTGAATCCATTCAACAAAAATGTGCACCTACCATGATCAGGATCTGGGCGATTCCAAGCTGAAAAATGGAAATCCTTGACCTCAGGGAGCTTTCAGTCTAATAGGGGCACGTGACATACACAAATATACTTGTGGTCTTTGGGGAGTATAGTATGGAGCAAAAGAGTAGATAGGTGGATAGATGGATGGAAGGATGGGTAGATAGATGGATGGAAGGATGG
>NW_027185575.1:826562-848271 GCF_028583685.1 Petaurus breviceps papuanus | reverse complement strand
TGGATGGATGAAGGATAGATGGATGGAAGGATGGGTAGATAGATGGAAGGATAGATGGATGGTGGATGGATAGATGAATGGATAAATAGATGGGTAGACAGATAGACAAACAAATACAGACAAGCAAGACAGTTCTTGCCCTCAAGGAGTTTACCTTCTAATAGAGGAAAATAACATAAAAGGGGAGTTGGAAAATGGGTGGAGGAGAAGGTGGTATAGTGTGGAGATTGGTGGGAAGTGATGTAGAGGGCTAGCTCTGGGCAAGATAAGGCAAAAAGCTCACCTATCACACAGTCCAGAATCCTAAAGGTTGAATCCAATTTGGTGGGAATTAGAGAGAAGGATGGGGATAATGACCAGGGTATCGATAGCACATTGTGGAGATGACTGGGAAGAGAAATCATTGTCATTTAAAGCTATCTGGAAAAGCTTCCAGGAGCAGCTGGTACCTGAGCTAGATCTTCAACAAGAGAAACTTTAAAAAGAATCTGCATTGCAAAGTGAGAGCTGTACTTGGAATCAGAAAGACCTGAGTTCGTGTAGTGTCTTAGGGGAGTTTGTCACTCTAGGAATGACTGAATCAATATTATATATTAGTGTAATGGGCATACTATTGTTATAAAAAAAACGATGAAAAGGATGGTTTCTGAGAAACCTGGAAAGATTTGTATGAACTGAGGCAGAGTAGAGAACAGAACAAGGAAAAGAGTTTATACTGCAACAACACTGTGAAAACAAACAACTTTTAAGGGTTTAAGAACTCTAATTAATACAATGATCAACCTTGATTCCAAAGAATAGGTGATGAAACACGTTACCCACCTCCTGACCAGGAGGTGACAGGATCAGGGTGAAGAGTGAGACATATACTTTTTGGACATGACCAATGCAGGAATTTGTGTCCAGGAGATTTGGTGGTGTTGGTGATGGTTGTTTTGTTTGGTTTTTTGTTTTTTTTTACTATTTGGAGGGGAGAAGGCAGGGCAATTGGGGTTAAGTGTCTTGCCCAAGGTCACACAACTAATAAGTGTTTAAGTGTCTGAGTCAGGATTTGAACTCAGGTCCTCCTGACTCCTGGGCTGGTGCTCTATTCACTGTACCACCTAGCCACCCCCATGGTTATTTTTCAGTGGTGATGAGAGAGGAGGAGTAGGTTGAAGTGAGAGAAAATAGATTTTTGCTTATTGAAAAAAATTTTTTTAAATAAACAACTAAGTACTAAAAAAAAATTCAGCCTCAGATACTTATTAGCTATATGATCTCTGGGTAAGTCACTAAACCTCTCTCAATCCCAATTTCCTCATCTGTAAAGATGGGAATAATAATAGCCCCTATATCAAATGTAAAGTGATTTTTAAACCTTAAAAAGCCATATACAGGGGCAGCTAGGTGGCGCAGTGAATAGAGCACCGGCCCTGGAGTCAGGAGAACCTGAGTTCAAATCCAGCCTCAGACACTTGACACACTTACTAGCCGTGTGACTTTGGGCAAGTCACTTGACCCCAACTGCCCTCCAAAAAAAGCAAAAAAAAAAAAAAGCCATATACATTCGACTACTATTATTACTGTCATTATTATGGGCAGAAATATAAATTCTAAGGGGTGGCTAGGTGGCACAGTGAATAGAGAGCACTGGCCCAGGAGTCAGGAGGACCTGAGTTCAAATCCTGATTCAGACACTTAACACTTACTAGTCGTGTGACCTTGGGCAAGACACAACCCCAATTGCCCTGCCTTCCCCTCACCAGAAAGCAACATAAATACATATAATGTATATAAATATATATAAATGTATATAAAAATTCTATCCCAAGTCTGGGAGAATCAGAAAAGTATCTCAGTGGGGACAGAGCAATATAAGGAATAGTCCCTTAGAGGCTGAATGTAGAATATTTGATCAACTGGACAGGTTGTGAACGTAAGGATTAACTGCAGAACCTGGGGCTTAATAACCTGGAGAAGAGAAGACTTCAGGATCCTCCAGAACCTGTGTTCAGATATTGGAAGGGGGATTGGCCTTCTTCTGCTGGACCCTACAGGGTAGAACCAGGAGCAAGGTAGCAGAATGAGGCTTTTCATGTGATTATAAATGATTAGGTCAGACTCATACATAGGAGTCATTGTGGAGAGCTTTGAATGATGTCCAGGGTCTGGTGCTTAAACTTCATTTCAATAAATAAAAGTATGTATAGAATAATTTTACATATAAATACATATTTGTGTCTAAATAGGTGGGGGAGGAGGGAAGAAAAAGAAATTTTCATGATAACTTTATCATATACTTAAAAGGAATAGCAAGCTGTACATAATAGATTTGTAGTTTCATGTGTAATCATCTTTCTTTTAATTATATTATGTGGTAGAAATGCTTTAGTCCATAAATTTAAAATAAAGTAAATAAAATTTTGTTTAAAAACTTCATTTCATAGTGAAAGAACACTAAGACTTTTGGGATGCCCTTTATTTTTAGCCTTGAGAAGCCTGCTCAAAAAAGTTTAAGCTTCAACAATATAAAACTATATTGTCATGTAACCAGCCAGTTTTTTTTTTCTTTTTGCAGAATTTAGTCAAGATCTTCAAAAATTTAACCCAGGTGATCAACTGTTTAGTGATAAAAGAATTTCTGGTTCAACTTTATTTATTCATGATGAGCTTTTCCTGTCTAGCTGTAAATTCCAGAACAAATTTCCTAATATTTGTTAATCAATTTACATGGTATGATCTTTTACATTCCCTTTTCCCATGGTAAAAATTCCAGTTGTATCCATCCTGCCTTGGGCTATGTAAGATTGTTGAAAACGATATTGGGGCACATTGGTCTTTATTCACCATGGGACTGTTCTCTGAGCATATAATCAACAGGTTATTAAATATCTCCTCCTTTTAACAAGTATGATTAGCAGCAGTACCTTTCAAAGGAATCCCTGAATATTTTTATATCATTTACTTACACCTTGGCCACTCAATAATAATTTTCCTCTTCCCTCACTCCTCATACAAGTAGTTTACTTAAAATTTAGAAAAAAAAAACAACTTCTCTAAAAGTCTCTTTTTTAAATCTTTTTTTTATTAATTTGTTTATTTCCTTTTAGTTTACAGGATTCAATTCCACAATTCCTTGAGTTTCACATTTTGTCCCCTTCCCTCCCCTCCCCCCCAAAAGTCTCTTGACATCTAAATTTCCTCCTTGGTGAAATGGAGAGAGTAGTACCACCCACAGCAAGACTCCTTTGAGCTTCTAATAAAATAATCCCCTAAATCCATTTGCAAACTTTAAAGGGAGACATAGGTGTTAGCTATTATCTAAGAGCTACGTTTTGTATATAACTTTCTATATACAAGTTGTCTCCCTCCTAAGGACTTAAGCCTTCTAAGAGCAGGGATCATTTCATTCTTTGTCTCTGTAACCCCGCCCCCCTCCCAGCACCTAGCATAGTGCACCTGATACACATGGCACATAGAAACAGACAGTTAATAAATGCAGTTTGATTGATTGGTGCTTTGAGGTTTTCCATGGCTACCTGCTTTCCTCTTGACTTCTTCCAGCTATTATCCTACCCTTAACTCAAGAATCCACATTGGTAATTGTCCTCTTGGAAGCCCACCCCCCCAAAAAAAATTCCACCACATCAAGTTGTTTATAAATATTGTCATTTAATCCTCGCTGCGGGAAGGTAGATGCTATTATTATAAATAGAGAAACTGGGGCTGGGGAGTGACTTGCCCACGATCATACTGCTAATAAGTATCTGAGGTCATATTTTAATTCAGACCTTCTGAGATGGAGGAGTCCCTAGTAAAGCGCTCGGTATACAGCAAGCATGTAATGAAAGTTTACATTCTACACCGGGAGACTTTACTTTGAAAATTAAAGCTGCACTATCTGACACGCGCACAGGGGGGAGTCAGGAATGGGGCTCTTCTCCCCGCCACCCTTCCCCAGGCGGGTTTGTCGGTCTCTGGTTTGCAAAGTTTTGCAGTAGAGCCACACTTCACACGCGTGTCCCGGAGGGGGTAGGGGAGGAACACTAGCGGTCTGGAGCCAAAGGCAAAGACATCCGACCTCTCACTACCAATCACGCCAGCGAAGTCAAGCCCCCCGGCGGCTGCGGAGAACGCCCAGGCGGCGGAGGGATCCGCGGCTACCTGCCCCATCCCTCATCCCAGGCTCCCATTGGCTGGCGGACGCTGGCCTCACATCAGCCCAGATCCCGCCACGCTGGGGGCGGGGAGGCGACGGTGAGGGGCCGCGCCTCCTAACCAATCCTGACTGAGAGCCCAAGGGAGGTGTGCCCAATGGAAACGGAACGGGGAGGGGAGGGGGGGCGGAGTCATCCCAGGTGTGTTGCCTTGACAACCCAGCCGCCAAAGCTGGTTCTGCGGCGAGCACTCCCAGACCTGAGCAACCGGCACGCCCTTCTTCCTTCTCCTGCAGGAGGGCGGAGGGAAGGTTAGGGGGAGTTGTTCCAGAGAATGGGGGCTGTGGGCGGGGCAGCTATCCGAAATATTAACGCAGAGCCCGGCACATAGTAGGCGCTTAATAAATGCTAGCTTCAGTTTAATAAACATTTGTTAAGCGCCTACTATGTGCCAGGCACTACACTAAGCGCTAGGCATACATACAAACATACATCATACATACATACATACATACATACAGAAGCTTGGGTAGAGTGCTGTGTCTGGAGCCAGGAAGACCTGAGTTCCAAATCCACCTCATATGCTTTTTAGCAGTGTGACCCTGGGCAAGTCGCCTGCCTCAATTTCCTCAACTATAAAGTGGGGTGATAACAGCACCTATCTCTCAGGGTTCTTTTGAGGTTCAAATGAGATAACTGCCTCAGTTTCCTCATCAGTAAAGAGGAGGTAATAATAGCACCTACTTCCCACAGGGTTCTTATAAGGATCAAATGAGATATTTGTAAAGGGCCTCAGTTTCCTCATCTGTAAAATGGGGGTACTTAAGCACTTGCCTCACTAGGTTGTTGGATGGATTAAAAAAGAGAGATGGCATTTGTAAAGCTCTATATAAATGCTTATTATTATAAACTTACATAAGGGAAAGGCAGGTCTGAAATTCGTGGGAAGGGAGAGTGAGACCCCCAAATAAGGAAAGTAGCCCTGAAAGAAATGTTACACTAGTAGTACACCATCCTTGCCCTCCCCCCTTCACATCTCACTCAGCCTTAGAATCCTTAGCTTCCCTAAAGGTACCACTTCTGTGAAGTCTTCCATGAATCCTTCAAAATGGCCAAAACTGAATCAAATGTTTTCCTCCTGAAGGTGCCACCTTCTTTCCAGGCACTCACCTCAGTGATCCCCAACTCCTCACTCTGCCTCCCTACCTCCCACCCCTCCCCTCCTGCCACATCCCATACTCATTCAGTTACAAAGTCTGGTAGATATCTCTTCATCTGACCCCTCCTCTCTACTCACAAGACCCATCCTGGTTCTGGCCCTCATCCCCTCCAGCCGATACTATGGCAACAGCCTCCTAACGGATTCCACCCTTTCCAATTTATCTTCCTTGAAGATGCCAAAATTATATTCCTAAATCAGAGATCTAAGTGTTCGGACCCCAAGGTCAATAAACTAAGGTGGCTTCCTATGACCTCTATGATCAAATATAAACTCATCTGTTTGGCAGTGAAAGCATTTCACAATCTGGCACCAGACTACCTTACCAGGTGATTAAACATTGGTCTGTCTCAATCACTCAGTGACCCAGCCAAACTGGCTTACTTGTTCCCCCCTACAGGATGTTCCATCTCGCATCTCCATTCCTTTCACGGAATTGGGTGAGGGTTCACCCTCTGCCTGGAATGCTCTCTCTCCCCTCCTGTGCCTCCTGGTACTGATCCCTTCAAGGAGTCTACTGCCCACATCAGGCCCTCTTATCCCCCCAATTGTTATAGACCAGGCCCCATCATGAAAAACTATTTTCAACAAACTTTTCTTAGACCTATCTATCAATGTGTTGCTTTTTGGAACTGAGACTGGATTTTTCTTTGAAATCCCAGTGCCTAGTAAAGTGTCATTTACATAGGAAACATTTAGTGTTTGTTCAATGAATGAATAGCCAGATGCATTGCTGTTCTTTCCTTCCTTAAAAAAGACCTTATAGGGGCGGCCAGGTGGCTCAGCAAGTAAAAGCGCAGGCCCCAGTGTCGGGATGACCTGGGGATCAAATCCGGGTGTAGATACTTAGCACCACACCCAGAAATAACTGGCCGTGTAACCTTGAGCAAGTTTACTTAACCCCGATTGCTTAAAAAAAAAAAAAAGACCTTATAATTGACTTGTAATGTTAATGGAATATCTTCCCTGCCCATTAATAGGCCTCACAGTGGAGCCCATTAAGGGAAGTTTGGTTAGGAGAGGCTTGCTTGTAGGAAGGCTTTCATAGCCTTTGCTAATTTCTAATTAGGCACTGAGTCAACAGGGTTGTGATGCCCTCTGGATATATACACATATATATATAATATAAACATATATATAAATATATATATAAATAGAAGGGTTAGTATTTTGCTTTGGGGGCTCGCTTAGGAGAAGGATCTTGTGATTCCCTGGTCGAGATTCTGTCCACATGTTCAGAGCTCCCAGCCTGCTCAGATGTAAAGGCTCTCAATCCAGGGATATATAAAAAATGTATAACTGATTCAGGCAGTCTGAGCCCTGTCCTTTGGTCTTTTTTTTATTTTAAAAGCCAGTTAAGTGTGATTGATTATCTCATTTGATGCTTATAAGCACCCTGTGGGAGGCAGATACTATTATTACCTCCTCTTTACTGATGAGGAAACTGAGGCACTTATCTCATTTGAAACTCAAAAGAACCCTGGTATTTTCTCTTAAGTTCAGGGTGCTGACTTTTCCCCTGAACTAGTGAATGTAATTTAAAAAGACTGTTGACCCCTTAAACAGCTAGCTTTCCTAGTAAAGCAGATCTAAGAACCTGTGCTAGCAACCATCCTGGGTATGCCAGTGTGGTTGCCACTACACTTGTCTATGTTCACGTCACATTAATGAAGGCTTCTTGAGGACAGGAATCATTGTCCTTTTTATCTATCATTGTGGCTAGCCAGGTGTCTAGCACTTAAGAGACCCTTAATAAACACTGGATTGGATTAGATTGTAAAGTCACACTTCCCCCTTTTACATTTGTCACCTTAGAGCTGGAAAGAGGCCTTTATCCATCCATCCATCAAGCAAACACTTCTCAAACACTTAGTATATTCCAGTTAGTGTGCTAAGCCCTTTGGGATAACAAATACAAGTTTACAACGTAGGAGTTTTTTGGAGGGAAATCCTAGGAGCATAAATTTGAAACTAGAAAGCCTGTAGTTTAACCCCTTTATTTTATAAAGGAAACTGAGGTCCAGGGAGGTCTCAGTATCATTTAATTTAGAGCTGGAAGAGGGTCTAAAGGTCTTATAGCTCAATTCCCTCATTTTACATAAGAGTAAACTGAGGCCCAGAATCATAGATTTAAAACTGGAAGTTAACCTTGGACTATATAGTCCAACCCCCTCATTTTACAGAGGAAACAGAAAGGCAGAATTCTCACAATATCGCAGAATTACAGCTGAAAGGACCTCGGGGGTCAACCTCCTTTGACAGATGAGCTCGATTTTGGCCGTGTTGAGGGACCAAGGAAGGTTTCACAGAGGAGGTGGTACTTTTGGATTAGCTAAGGATTCTAAGACTGAGTTGAGATATACTATGCAGGGGTTGTACCCCTTCCAGGGCTACTTCCCCACAGGGCAGTCAAATTTGGCAGCCACATCCTAGGGGAAGCTAACATCTACTCCCTGGGTCTTCTAGGGAATGAATGAGCTGAAGTTTCCAGAACTGTTGTTCATGAGCCGCCCCCCCTGGTGTGTTTCTTCAATTATTATCAACCACACTTAACTGGCTTTTAAAATAACTAAGCAGAAAAGCAGACACTTGTTACAGAAACAATCTCCCCAAACTGGAGAAACGCAAGGACCTTAGAGAGAGTGAGTTGACACTAAAAACAAAGTGGTAAGGGGGTACATGTAAGAAACCTATATAACAAAGGGGTAACACAGATCCTAGGGAGTGGAAGTCCTTTATTCCCTTTATGGAATCCTCATGAAGTTTCCCCTGGGCATAGCTTTTTGCTGAGTTCCAAGGTTTGGTGCCTTTGTAGACCTGACATGCATTTCTTCAGTTACCCTTCAAACAGTGAGGGGAGATGGAGTCAATTACCTTCTGGTATGCAGTCTGCTAATGCTAGTAGAACTTGAGCAAATGGGGGAAGACAGAGTTGGTGGTGTATTAGTTATTGCAAAAACATTACTTTTCTCCAACATTTTAAAATAGGGCATTAACATAAGGAATACTACAGTAGAACAATACAGGAGAAAAGGGAGAATTTTCGTTCTACTAAAGATTGTGCTTAAATAATTTCAAGTTAATAAATCTGTTTCTTACATATTGAAGTTTTCTGGGGTAGAAGATTTATTATTGCCCCTTGGTAACCTATTGCCTTTTCTTTTTAAAAGAATCTTTTTCTTTTTGTTCTAGTTAATGAAACATTTCCTGTAATTTGCCACAGAGGGGCAAAGTTATGTTAACACAGCATTCTGTAAGCCTATATGCATATGCCTTAAAAAAAAAATTCAGGGCAGCTGGCCCTGGAGTCAGGAGGACCTGAGTTTAAATCTGGCCTCAGACACTTAACACTTAACTAGCCATGTGACTTGTCACTTAACCCCAATTGCCCGGCCCTCCCCCCTCCAAAAACCAAAAACATTCATTACAAGTCATTCCCCAATTGATAAATGGTCAAAGTATATGAATAGGCAGTTTTCAGATGAAGAAATTAAAATTATCTATAGTTATATGAAAAAATGCTCTAAATTACTGTTAATTAGAAAAATGCAAATTAAGACAACTCTTTCAATGCAATTAAAACAACCTCAACCTATCAGATTGGCTAATATGACAGAAAAGGAAAATTATAAATGTTGGAGAAGATATGGGAAAATTGGAACACAAATGCCTTGTTGGTGGAATCATGAACGAATCCAACCATTTGTGAAGAGCCATTTGTAACTGCCCAAAGGGCTATAAAACTGTATATACCCTTTTTACAGCAATACCTGTACTCCAAAGAGATCATGAAAAAGGGAAAGGGACCCACATGCACAAAAATATTTATAGCAGTTCTTTTTGTGGTGACAAAGAATTGGAAAATGAGGGGATGCCCATCAATTGGGGAATTGTTGAACAAGTTGTGGCATATGGATTTAATGGAATACTATTGTTCTATAAGAAATTATGAGCAGAGGGCTTCAGGAAAACCTGAAAAGACTTATATGAACTGATGCTGAGTGAAGTGGGCAGAACCAGGAGAACATTTTATATAGTAACAGCAACATTGGATGATGACCAACTTTAATAGACTTAGCTCTTCTCAGCAATACAATGATCCAAGATAATTCCAACAGATTCATGATGGAGAATGCTAACGACATCAAGGAAGAACTATGGAGTCTGAAGGTAGATAAAAGCATACTATTTTCACTTTTTGTGTTTTTTCTCTCTCATGTTTTTTTTTTCTTTTGTTCTGATTCTTCTTTCACGACATGACTAATGTGGAAAAATGTTTAACACGATTGTACATGTCTGACCTATATCGGATTGCTTGCTGTCTTGGGGAGGGGAGAGGGAAGAAAGGGTGGGAGAAAAACTTGGAACTCAAAATCTTACAAAAATAAATGTTGAAAACTATCTTTACATGTAATTGGAAAAAAAATAAAATATGATTAAGTAAAAAAAATTCATTTTAAATGAGGATAGGTAGATACTTGTTGTCAGTTCTTTGTTCTTGAAGAGGCCCAATGACATCAGGAGGGTGATGTGTTGACTTTAAAGTGAATTGGATTTAAGTGAGACAGAGCTGAGCAAAGTCTTAACTCATTCTCTCCTCCAGAGTCATCAGGGTCCAGTGGCAAGACAAATGGTGATGGTGCAGGATGCAGTGAGTGACCTTGGCTTTTCCAAATCAAGGTGTTTCCCCAGGTCTCAGTTTGTCTGAGGCAACACTCTTTGCAGAATAAAGGAAGACATAAATAAAGAGATCAAAGACAGAAGAAAAAGTACAAAAATACTTATATCAGCTATTTTTGTAGCAAAGAACTATATGAACAAAAGGGTACTTATCAATTGGTACCATTGAAGTGCCCACCAGAAATTATACAGTAGAATCCCCTTTAAACCTGCTAGAAGAGACCCCTACTGGGTTCCTTGGAAACCACCTAATAGGCTCCAATAGTAAAGAAATGTTTCACCTGTGTTGCTAAAACATGCCACAGATTCCCACGGATTCAGGTCTGTTTCACTTCAGTAGAAATAATACTAAGGCTTTGTTTCAATAAGAATAATACTGAGAATGCTTTGCTTTAACAAGAATAATACTGAGAAAGCTTCGCTTCAATGGAAACAATGCTAACCCCTTAGAAACATATTCTGTTGCCAGCAATCACATTGTCTATAAAATTATGTCTAACAGAAAGCTCGGGGCTGTCTTTCAGTCTGAGAGGCAGTCCCGGCTGGTTAATAAACGCTCCTATCAAATTATAATTGGTCTAGATGTCCCATTATATCTCCGTGTCCATTACACCATAAATTATGGTATGTTAATATGATGGAACATCACTGAGTTGTATGAAATGAGAAAAGGGAATGCATTTAGAGAAACTTGGTAAGACTTTATTGAATTAATGTAGAGAGAAGTGAGGAGAAGCAGGAGATCTATTTTAAGACGATATTCTAAGGCTTAAGAATTCTAATCAATTCAATGACTAATCATAACTCCAGACAAATGATGATAAAGCCTGCCTCCCATCTAAAGATGGAGAATGAGATGTTCGTTTTCATTCATGACCATAACACAACAAAAATTTATTTTGCTTGAGTATTATTTGTTTGAAGTGAGGGCTTTTACTGGGGGCAGAATAGAGAGTGAAGAGGTTAGTGATAGTCATGCAAACAAAAAAAGAAGAAAATAATGCCAATTAAAATTTTTTTAAATATATAGAAAAGAGTAAAAGGAACTTCAGATAGAGACACTGACAAGCCAGATAATGCTAGCCCTTCCATGTTAACTTCAATATAGGTTGTCCATATAAACTATGAGGGTCCTTTTCCCAATTCCTACTCCCATGGATGAATCAGTTCTTCAAAGCTTGGTTGCTATAGTGTACCACTGAGGGCTTGTGGGTAATTTTCTAATCCAGTCAGGTGGAGTCCTTATCAATTGTGTTCTTTCCCAAGATTATAAATTGAGAATAAATTTAGTCATAGAATAGCTCATAGAAAGGGAAATATTTCCTGAAGTGATACAATAATATCTGTTGGTATAAAATGACCTTCTAAAAATCTGATATACTCCTATAAGCACATCCAGAGTCCAGGGGAAAGTGGTCTCAAACTTTGACAGTAGATATGGTAAATGGGTAACTCAGAGCTCCTAGTTTCTTTTCTTTTTATATGAAAATGTTCATATTGATGACTTTTTTTATCATAAATTTAAATTATTTTTAAAATCATAGTCATATTTAAATCAAAGGTCTATGGAAGCCAAGGTAACATGGCCCAGAGGAGAAGTGTTATCTAAGCAATGCACGGAGGTATCTGGAGGGCTATGGCTGTGATTTGTTTCCTGTCTGTGGTACTTTGTGAAGCGGTTGTCCACTAAGAGGGCTAGAGTTGCTCTGGAGACCCCAAAATACCAACCTGCTGGGTCCTGCTGAATGAATTCAACTCAAGTCTTCTCAGCCAAAGAAAAGTAAAATGTATTAAAAGTTCACTTACATTAGACACAGAGTAAGTCTGCGCTAGGTCATTCTACGGCGCTCTCACTATTCTATGATGTTCTGTGGTGCTCTCACACCACGTGGTGTGAGATGGGGTCTTATATACAGAAGGCTATGGGAGGAATGTAGGGGTGGTCTAGAGGAGGAGTTTGGGGAGGGTCTTCAGGAGGAGTTAATGAGGTCAATGAGTGATTAAGGGTGGGAAGTAGCTGGAGACTACAGACAATGTGGGCTAGGCTAGTTCAAGGGTGGATCTACACTTTTATAGGCTCAAGGATGAGAAGTCTAGTAACAGAGGCTTGGGCTCAGCCACAATGTAAGGCTTATTGCCTCAAGCAAATGCCTCATCAAATGGGATGATTTAATCAAGAGTCCAAGGGAGATTCCCAGAGCCTGTACCTCAAGGACTCCAGGAGAACTTGAGGGGGCTCCCAGAGCCCATACATCATCACTTTGTATGGACTGTAATATGTACTTATAAGGTCTCTGTCACCTGTTTTATAATCATTGGGCAGGAGAAAAAAATGCTTAATTAATTGATCATTTAAATCTATTTGCTATCTACTTCATACTCCATACTATCATAATTATGATTAAAGTTATTATACCTAACCTCAGTAAGTTAGTTAGTTCATAAGTATCACAGCGCATTTGTAGGTATCGGCTAGACACCACAAATGTTCTGCATGATTTTCAAATCCAAATACTCCCAAGATATCTAGGACCAGTGCTTTGTCCATTCATTCAAAATGAGGAATATTAATGAGACTAGGGCACAGAGCCTATCTGCATAGGATCTTCCTCATTGGTGGAGACTGATTATTCAGTTGTGAGAGATTTGGAGAGGAGAGATTCTGGTCTGGCTACTAGGAGAGAGAGAGACAGAGAGACAGAGAGGGAGATGGAGAGGGAGAGAGAGAGAAGACTTGCTGTTTGTCATTTGTTCTTGAAGAGGACCATGATATCAGGAAGGTGATGCCATGACTTGCAAGTAAATTGGGTTTAAGTGAGGCAGGGCTGTGCAAAGTCACCAGCCTCACTTTCTCCTCTAGAGCTATCTGGGTACAGTGGCAAGGTATCAGTCCGAACCACTGGAGATGGCCCCCCATTAGACAGTAGGACATTTATGAAAGGGAGATTGATGAGAGGAGCAACTGATCAATTTGCTGAGTTCCCCAATCAGCTTGAGATTACATGGCAAAGGCTTTTATTGAAGAGCATTTTCTATGGGGGACCTTTTCAATTCCTCTTCAAACCTCCCATGGCCTTCCCTCTCTCCATTCTCTTAGCTGAGAACCTTGCCTCATATTCTACAGAAAAAATGAAGACCATTTACTGTGAACTCCCTCTTCTCCCCTCTTCCTCATCTCCCATCACTCACTCAGGGCTCTTCTGCCACTCTCTCCTTGACTCTCCAAGTGATAAAGTGGTTTCACTCCTTACCCATGCTAACCCCTCTATTTGTTCAAGTGATCATCTGCCCCTTCCCCCTCTCATTTATCCTTCCCTCTCTACTGACTCATTTCCTACTGCCTACAAATATGCTTATGTCTCCTCCATCCTGAAAAGACCCTCACTTGATCCTTCCATCTCAGCTAACTGTATCTCTTTCACTCTTTGTAGCTAATCTCTTCAAGAAGGCTGTCTACGGTAGACGCCTCCATTTTCTCTCATCTCACTCCCTTTTTAACCCATTACAATCTGACTTCTGACCTTATCATTCCACCCAAACTGCTTTCTCCAAAGTTACCAATGATGTTAGTTGCCAAATCCAATGGTCTTTTCTCCATTCTCATTCTCCTTGACCTCTCTGCAGCCTTTGACATTGTTGATCTACTCTTCTCCTTAATACTCTTTTTTCTCTAGGTTTTTGGGATGCGACTCTCTCCTGGTTCTCCTCCTACTTATCTGACCTCTCTTTTTTAGTCTCCTTTGCTGGATTCTCCTCCAGACCATGGCCTCTAACCATAGGTGTCCCTCAGGGTTATATCCAGGGATCTCTTCTCTTTTCCCTCTATACTATATGACTTGGTAATCTCATCAGTTCCCAAGGATTTAATTATCATCTCTATGCTGCCGATTCCCTAATCTTTCTGCTGATTTCCAATCTCACCTCTCCAGTTGCCTTTCAGATATCTAGAACTGGTTATCCAGTATACATCTAAAATTCATTACCTTCAAAACAGAACTTATTATCTTCCCCCTAAAGCCTCCTCCCCCTTCTGCTTTCCCTATTTCTGTGTTACTGTAGTGGGCAACACCATCCTCCCAGTATCTCAGGTTCACAATTTAGAAATCTTTCTGGATCCCTCACTGTCTTTCACTCCACCTGCCTTCCCATCATATCCAAGCTAGAGCATGATCAAAGTTTGGATTATTGAAGAAAAGCTTGAGCTAATGTTGAGCACAACCCCACCTTCCATTCCCTTAATTGACCTGTAAGCAATACTTTTACCCTTCCCTTCCCTTCCATTGATATGTAAGCAGGCATTTTAGCAGAACTTTTACCCTTCCCTTCCATTGATCTGTAAGCAGGCATTTTAGCAGAACTTTTACCCTTCCCTCTCCTAATTGATCTGTGGGTGGGGGTTTCAGCCTAGGGTAAAATCCCTGTTCCATTCCTTCCCATCCCCTGTCTCCACCTCTCCCCCCCACCGCCGACCGGGGTTCCCCGTCTCCACCCATTCTGGGTTCCCTGTACCTCAGCCTAGGAAAAACTCGAAGGAAAATTCAAATATACACTGACCAATCACTGATTGTAGTTTCAGCTTACATAACCTGACTATTGCAATCTCTTTAAAAACCAGCATGCCAATTTACTGTGTGATTTGGGTATGTTACCCCAGCAGTTCCACTGTATTAAAATCCACTTCCAATTTTAATCTCAGAAATATTCTGTCTTACCATAAGTTTCTATAGAACTGCAAGAATTGCTGAACAAGACTGTTGATAAGGAGGACCAGGCAGTAACCTTGGGAAGTTGAGGCAGTAGCCTTGGGAAAAAGCTCAGACCCTGGTTCCCAGACTAAAACTCCTAGGTAATACTAAAAATAATGAAGAATGGAATGGAGCTGGCAGCAGCAGGTGGATTTGACCAATCAAGGAACAGACAGTAGACTTGGGGCACTCAAGTCCTGATAAAAATGTGTCTAGGGTAAGACTGAAGGGGGGTTCAGTATTCTAAGATTGTTACTGTGCCTGCATAATGAACTTCATGTATTATGTATATTATCCAACAAGATTAGAGCCTCACTAGTAATAATTATGTTAATGTTTGTAACCCTTTTCTTATTTAACCCAGCTTTAGCTTCTGTATGATGGCCTCCTCTCCTGGGCACTGTTCCAGTGACTGCACCACCCACTTCTCGAGAGATTCTAATCAAACTTCCTATCTTCACTTAGAGGTCTCTGAGTAGTCAGTTTGGGTTAGGGTCTTTGTACCCCACACAACAATGACCTGATTGAAGGGGAACATTTACATGCCTCAAAGTTAACTACACAGTCAGAACCAGTAGGATTCCTTCACAGTTAGCTAAGTCACCTTGGGAAGGAAGCTCAAACGTCCCCTCTGATTTCCTATCTGTTGCCCTGACATATCTAAGAAATGTCAAAAAGCTTCCCTTAATAATATCATTCCATGAGTCAGCTTTTAGCATAGGTGTTCTATGAACAGAAAATAGGCGTCAGTTGGCACAAAATGTATTACACCATTCTTCTTGGAATGGCATAATAAAAATTAATAAAAATAAAATATATTTAAAAGTATATACAAATGAGAAATTATCACACGTATGTTGCATTATAGCAGAACTAATTTACTTGAGGAACTGGTATAGATTATGAAACAATGACTTGTTGGCTCTATTAAGGATATTTATGGCCAAAAATACCATCCCTTGGCCATCACTCTGAGAAGGCTATTCACTGAACTCAGCTGGTGTCTTTAGGTGAAAGATACTCAGTTCTTTGCCAGTTCCATACTCAAAACTTTTCTAATCTGTAGAAGGTGTATGAGCTTGGGCTTACTGGTTTGACCTTTGAAAATGTAGGCTATATCATCAAAGTAAGTAACTATATGCCATGAGGAGATTTCAGAGTAGGTCTTTAAAAGAGGGCACAGTATAGTTCTGTGGAAAAATTCTGTTTCTTTGAATTTTCTGGTTTTCTGTATAAGTATAGGGTAACCAGATGGAGCAATGGACAGAGTGCCAAGACCTGGAGACAGAAAGATTCATCTTCCTGAGTTCAAATCTGGCCTCAGACACTTACTAGCTGTGTGACCCTGGGCAAGTCACTTAACCTAACCCTGTTTGCCTCAGTTTCCTCATCTGGAAAATGAACTGGAAAAGGACATGGCAAGCCACTCCAGTATTTGCCAAGAAAACCCCAAATGGGGTAAAAAAAAAAGTGGAGCACAACTGAAACAAGTGGACAACAAGACCCTGGGCAAGTCACTTAATCCTGTTTGCCTCAGTTTCCTCATCTGGAAAATGAACTGGAAAAGGAAATGGCAAACCACTCCAGTATTTGCCAAGAAAACCCCAAACGGGGTCATGAAGAGTTGGACACGACTCAACAACAACAGTCGGATTTTATAGTAATTGCTTCACCCTTACCAGTAAAGTTACAGCTCGTTCACAAATTTCAAAAGTTTCAGCATAGAGACCTTCAGGGGAGAGGAAGATTTTTAGCCTCTTTCATGTTATCCCTTGAGGAGACTCATGTCCCCTCTTTTGGTTCTGACAATAGCTCTCCTGGTTAATAAACCTTGCTATGATCACAGCCAGGAAGGCTTTCAATAGGAAGTGGTCATTAATCTCACTCTCTCTTCCAAAAACAATAACAACAATAACAATAGGAAATTTACTTGAGCTGAGTTTTGAAGGAAACTATGGATTCCAAGAGATTGGATTGGGAAAAACAATACACTGGGAGTATAAATACAAGTAAAAAGAAAGTCCCTTCTTATCTTCAAGAAGATTACATTCTAAAGGAGGAAGCTGAAATTGGGGCCTGGGGGAGGAGGTGTCTTCTGTAGGGCAAGGTTGAGAAGTCATCTGCCTAGTGAGTCTCGGGGCCAGATTTGGAGGAAGCATGGCTTCTAAAACAACTATGGCTGTTGTTCAGTTGTGTCTGACTCTTTGAGACCCCTTTTGGGGGCTTTCTTGACAAAGATGCTGGAGTGGTTTGCCATTGCCTTCTCCAGATCATTTTACAGATGAGGAAACTAAGGCAAACAAGGTGAAATGACTTGCCCAGGGTCACACAGCTAGGAAGAGTCTGAGGTCAAATTTGAACTCAGATTTTCCTGACTGCAGGCCTGGTACGCTATCCACTGCACCACCTAGATTCCACAAATGTATTCTAGAGGTAGAGAGAAAGGAGATGGAATGTTAAGGACAAGAAAGAAAGGGAACAGGCCATTATTACATACCTATAATGTATGCTTACAAATACCATCCCATTTACTCCTCACGATAAGCATGGGAGCTATATCCACATTTTACAATTGAGGAAACTTAAGGTAGACAGCTACTAAGTGTCTGAGGCAGGATTTGAACTCAGGTCCTTCTGATTCCAGAGCTGGTGCTCTATTCATTGAGCTACCTAGCCACCCCCGATGCCTTTTTAAAAAATTAAAACAACACAATCATTTCTAGATCTACACACCCCTTGGAAAAGAAGTCTTTCCTTGTGACAAAAAGATAGAGTTAACCAAAATGAACTGATTCAGCAATCCTGAGTACAATTAACTGCCAGACAGCAAAATGGATGGAGCACTGAAACTAGATGAAGTACTGTAACTCAGGAAGGCCTGAGTTCAAATGTGACCCCAGAAACTTACTAGCTATGTGACCTTGGGCAAGTCACTTGACCTATCCCTCAGCATCCTCATCTGTGAACTCTGGATAATAATACTATCTGCTTCTCATGGGTGCTGTGAGGATTGAATGAGATAGTATTTGTGACGAATTTTGCAAACCTTAAAGTGCTATATAAATGCTAATTTATTATTACTTCAAAAATGAGCCACAATACAAAATTTCTTTTGAGACTAATTATTAGAATATGTTCCTATATGTTCACCTATGGGTTTGGTATATAAATCTGGGAACTTTTTGCATAATGAACTCATGACAGCTGATGAAATCACCAAGAGAGGAGATACAGAGAGAAGAGGGCTCAGGACAGAGCTTTGGAAGACAACTACAGTTTGAGGGTGGGGACATGGGTGGTTTCCAGCAGAGAGTTGTACTCAGTGACCTCTGAGGTCCATTCTTACTCTAAAACAACAATCCTATGAAAAGAGACCAAGTAGATAAACTCTTAAGGTTACTTTTGGCTCTAAATCTTGTGATTCTTTTATCACTATCAAACGTCTCATTTCTAAAATAGTTTAGGAACGTTAGAGGACAAGATTAATTTTGTATCATTATGATCATTTTTCAGGGGTATACCTGGAGGATTTAAATTCTATTCCTGACCCAAAGGGACCTGGCCGATGAGGAACCCAATCCTGGGTGCATGGGCATGTGGTGCTTCTGAAAGTTCACAATGACTTGTAATGGAAAGACCCAGGTTTCCATTTTGAATTAGAACCAAGTGTACATATAGAAGACTCCGACAACTCTGACTTACTCTTTTCTTCTCTGACTCTGAGTGAGAACTATAATAAGAGAGGTTCAGATAAAGAGAGGCAAAGACACAGAGGGATGGCAGTTAACAAAATTTTGTTATCACTCACAGAGAGAGGAGAAGAGATACCAAAGGGGAACAGAGACAATGTCTAGCCACCATTGTCCTTAGTGAAAAGGAAGCCTACAGTGATCAGAGTGGCTTCCTAGAGAGGAACCATGAACAATGGTTTCCCTACTCCATTAAAAGGTACAAAGATCCTCAAGGTTCAAACTTATAGAATTTTAGGCAAAGAGTCAGAATTCAACCAATAGAAGAATTCTTTGTTATCCAAAGTATAGTCAAAACCAGTGAAATCAGGATATTTTCTAAATTATGTATAAGGTGTAAGGATGTAAGTGTGATGAATGAAAAGTTCAAGAGACATAATTTCTGGGCAACTAACAATTCATTATAATTATGGTTAGCAAATAATTGATAAAAGGATGGTCATTTGGCTTCCTCTAGTAAACCAAAGTATCCTCATGGCAGCTTCTTGATGTTTATGTACCGTTCATGACAAGCACATGTCTGATTTTCTCTCTGATTCTCTCACACAATTAGTGAGAGAATGAATGTTATATTGAGAGGTGGGCTTATTCTAATGAGAGGCTGAGTATGTGACTCTGGTCTTGTTACTCAGGGACAAAGAGAGACTCTTCATCATAAGCCAGACTACTCCTGCCTCAGGCAATCTGAACAAAAGGATCTATCCTCAACCCAACAATGAAGGATGGCAGGTTAAGAATTCCACCTAGATTAGATTCTTTGTAAGATCTTCTAGTTGGGTAGGATGAGAAGCATATACCCTAGCTGTATACCCTGAATGGGTTTATTTCTGAATGACGAAATAGGAAAGGGAAAATCTTAATCTCGATTAATAATTGGCTATTAATATAAGAGAGAAATAATAAATTATCTCATAAGAAATGAAGGGCATGAATGGAGGGAACTTAATTCTAGCTATACCATTCAACAAGAGGTGGAGGAGATGGGAGGTGGCCCAATCTCTTAGCATACATGCTCCCTGAGGGGTTGGGACTATGCCAGTCACAAGCTCTTTCACAAGAAAGAACTGCTTTGAGACTCTTCTTGGAGACTGAGGGTGGGTGAGCACTTTCTCATCTGGAGTTAACATGAAACTAGTGATCATATTTATCTTGTTAAACAAAAAATTCTTTGAAAGTTAATTTCACCCCTGGGAAGACTTATATGAACTGATGAAGAGTGAAATGAGCAGAACCAGAAGAAGGATTTATATAATAATAGTAATCATGTAAAGACAAATAATTTTGAAACACTTAAGAACTCTAATCAGCACAATAATCAACCACAATCCAAAGGACTCAAGATAAAACATTATCCTCCTCCATACAGAGAGGTGATGAAATCAGAGAACATATTGAGACATTTTGAGGGGAACATGGTCAAGGCAGCAATTTAGTTTGCTTGTTTATACAAGTTTATGTCAGGAGTCTCGTTTTTCTTCTATACATATTATGTCAAGAGTTGTGTTTTTCTTGCTCTCTCAACCAATGAAAATATGTGTAAGAAAGATCAAAGGTAGATCTGAAAATTAAATAAAATTTAATTTTTTAAGAGTTTTAAAATGAAATTGAAAATTATATTATAAATGAAATGAGAGAGATAAAGGAAAGAATTGGAAAGGAAATAAGAGGTATAGAGGAGAGAGATTAAAAAGACAATTAACAGTTTAACATAAAGTTCAAAATCTTATGCAATAACAGACTCCCTAAAAATGGAAATGACCCAAATAGAAGTTGATGTTTCCAGGAAACAAGAAATATTAAAGCAAAGTCAAAAGATTGAAAAAAAAATAGAAGAAAATGTAAGGTATTCTAATGTCAAATACAACTTGGGAAACAGATCAGGCAAAGATAACTGAAGAGTTATGAATCCAAAGGACTCAAGGTAAAACATTATCTTCCTCCATACAGAGAGGTGATGAAATCAGAGAACATATTGAGACATTTTGAGGGGAACATAGTCAAGGCAGCATGAAAATCTCTGAAATCCATAATCAAAGAAAGAATCTGTACATAATATTTTTTAAATCATGAAAGAAAACTGCCTAGACATATTAAAACAAGTGGGAAAAGTAAAAATAAAAAGAATACACCAATCAGCTCCTGAAAGAAACCCCCAGATGAAAGTACCCAGGAATGTCATTGACAAAATCCAGAGCTTTCAGATCAAGTAAAATTAATTCAGTAAAAAAATAAAATTCAAATATCGAGGAACCACAATTAGGATAACAGAAGATTTAACCTCTATAATTTTAAAGGAATGGACAGAACAGAATGAGATATTCCAGAAAACTAGATATATGCCTACAACAAAGAGTAACTTTGACACAGAAAAATTGAGATAATCTGGCAAGTGGAAAGATGGATCTTCAATAAAATAGAAGATTTCTAAGCATTCCTGATGAAAAGATCAATAGCTAAAAAGGAAATTTAAAACACAGCGGAAACAAAAGAAATATAAAAACTTATGAAGTGAACAGATGAAGAGGACTTTATAAGGATGGACTGTTTCCATTTTAAATGGGAAGAAGGTGGCCAATTAGCATTCGTTTCAGAGCCTTAATGTCATAGGGATCATAGAAGTAATCAAATGAGACCCAGGGCCCAGGAGAGGTTTTATTTTCTTCTGACAATGTTGAAAAAAGAAGTGAGAGGTGAAGGATACGCTAGAGAAAAATGGGGGGAAAGGACAGCAGAACATATTATCTCACATAACTGGGGTATACAAGAAAAAGTCTATACAAATATGAAAAAGGTAGGGAGAGCAACATTACTTGAACACTTCATTTGAACTGGTCTAAAGAGGACTGAACACACATGGACACACACAAATACATACACACATAGAGTTTAGTGGTAGAAATGCATCCGACAAGGAAACAGGAGGAAACTAGAACTGAGGAAAGTGAGGAAAAGGAGGGAGAGTAAATTCTGGGAAGTTTTAGTCATAAGTAAGACAAACCCTAATTGGAGAGGGGATTGTGAAGAGAAGGTAGGAAAGAAAGAAAGAAAGAAAGAAAGAAAGAAAGAAAGAAAGAAAGAAAGAAAGAAAGAAAGAAAGAAAGAAAGAAAGAAAGAAAGAAAGAAAGAAAGAAAGAAAGAAAGAAAGAAAGAAAGAAAGAAAGAGAGAAAGAGAGAAAG
>NW_027185575.1:737911-826162 GCF_028583685.1 Petaurus breviceps papuanus | reverse complement strand
AGAAAGAAAGAAAGAAAGAAAGAAAGAAAGAGAGGTAAGGAAGAAAGCAAAAAAAAGCAGGAAGGAAAAGAAGAGAGGAGGGAAAGAAAGAAGGAAGGAAGGAAGGAAGGAAGGAAGGAAGGAAGGAAGGAAGGAAGGAAGGAAGGAAGGAAGGAAGGAAGGATCAAAGAAAGAAGGATGGAAGGAAGGAAGGCTATAATAAAAAGGAGATAGGGAGCAAAGATAGAAAAAAGTATGGTTTAAGTATAGTTTCAGTAAAATTGTAGGCTACAAAATAAACCCTCAACAAACAACAATATTGTTTAAAATCCGAGTCAATAATAAAAAAGGAAATTGAAAATATTTTTTAAAAATATTTTCCTCCATTTTTCTCTAATACTGACTTTTTCAGGTTATGATTTTTTCGCCCTTTTCTGCTATAAACACAGTACTAAGTTTCTTTAGTTACTTTAACTTAGTCTTTTTTAAAGTGGCTCTGTTCCTACTAATCCTCTTTCCCTTCCCCTGATGTGTACTTCCTGTTCATTTTCCCTTCCTCTTCAGGGTTATGCTTTTTAGTTCCTTTATCTTCCCTATTTTTATCTGGTTATTTAATCCTTCCCTTCTTTTTTTCCCCTCTCAGTTCATCAAGTTGATCTCATCAGCCTCGATTCTCTACCTCATCTCTCCCCAATTCTGCTTGTCTGATTGGAGGGAAGGGCCATGAACTCCAAACCTCCTTTTAAGGAGAAAGCCCAGCTCAGACATCTCCTCATCCACCTGACTGTACTTTGTACCTCCCCCACTTTTCAGCTTCCTTTTCTGTGTTGTCTTCCCCCTTTCGGCTGTAAGCTCCTTAAGGGCAGGGACTCTCTCTTTTCATATTTGTGAATATGGCACATGATAGGAGCATAAATGTTCATTGCCCCTTCTCCTCCCAATGAATCTTGTTCACTTTTTTCTTTTTTTTTTTTTGGAGGGGCAATTGGAGTTAAGTGACTTGCCCAAGGTTACATGGCTAGTAAGTGTTAAGTGTCTGAGATCAAATTTGAACTCAGGTCCTCCTGACTCCAGGGCCAGTGCCCTATTCACTGTTGTTCACTTCTTTTTAAAATTTTATTTTTTGGCATCCCTTTCTAGACAGAATTACTCTCCCTCTTCATTATCCATCCTTTCTTTCTGTTTACTCTAGATTCTCATTTTCTTATTCATCACCCTTATAATTATCTAGTCTCTCTCTATTCTCTGTAGTTCTACTGGAATCAAAAATTCCAAGGCATCTTCTTCTGGACTCTCCCCTCTGGGCAGTTTCTGCTACTGTCTTGTACAGCTTGTCCCTCAGGTTCATCTTTTCAATTGGGCTTCACCCCCAGAACAATGCCATCTCCTACAGGTGGCAGAGAGGACATGGCACCATGGTAGAACCCTACCCACCATGTGCCTGATTATGCAACCCACCACCGATCTATACCCTCTCCTTGGTGACTCTTTTCCCCATTTGCCCCCAAATATCCTCCCTTGGTCCATGCCCTACCTCTAGGAGTGGTCTTTAGGTACCAAATCTCTCAGACAAGGTCTGAGGCACAAGGTCTCCAGGCTCTTGAGAGAAGTGATTATTTTTCTATTTTATCAATAACCAATTATTAAAGTAGGATTAAGGTTTTCCCTTTCTGTTTCCTCATTCAAGGACCATGAACTGTAGACCAATCAGTCAGTCTCTGAAGGACATTACTGATAGATGAGATTGCACAAATCCTCCAGGAACATGCTCTGGGATCTTGGGGATCTTGGGTAGGATCCTACCCAACTAGAAGAATTTACTTCTCTTTAGAGTATAAATAGAATCTATTCTAGATGAATTCTTTCCCTTAGGAAATAATCTCACATCCTAGTACCTCTCCATTGGAGTTTAGAGTAACGGCTCATGAAGGAGAAAACCAACCAGAGTGGTTTGGGTAGAGATGGATCCCTTTGTCCAGATTGCTGGAAGCAACTAAATCTCATGATCAAGTCATGTTCTCAGCAAGAAGAGGTAAAGACTCTCAGCCCACAAAGTCACTAATATGCCCACCCACCCCCCACTAATTGTTCACCAATCAGAATTGATTTTCACCTGTCAGGGTGAACTACCTTTTCCAAAGGTATTTAAGCATTCAGGGATCTCCATGATTTTGTCTTTGGTTACCAAGGGAAACCACTGACCATCAATTTATTATCAGCTAACTTAATTAATAAATTGATTACTAATTACCCAGAAACTCTATCTCTCTTGGTCTTTTCATTCATCTCATTCCATTCACAGATCCTCTCTCTTCAGGAACAAGAGTATTCATCAGTGGAACACCCTCCTACCACAAAAGCAAGGTCTCCTTCCTTTTCCCCTCATTTGCAATCCTTCCCTCTTCTTCCTCACCCATTCTCTTCCTGAGAGACTACAGGGATCACCTGCCCTTCATTGCTAGCCTTCAATTTGACCTGGGCAAATCACATTCTCCCCTCTGTCTTCTCTCCCTTTCATGTAACTTCCCATTTTGTAATGTCCCACCAAAAAAAAAAAATCGATTCACCTGTAGACAGGGCATCACCTCATTCTGTCCATAATGCCCCAGGCCTCTTCACTGTTACCTATGCTTGACTTTCACCTTCACTCTTGTCTTGTTGGGTACATGTAGAAAGATGTATCTTGCTGATCTCTCTGCAATCACTGTTGCTGTTACTGTCTTTGGCTGCTATATTTGTTCACCCCTCTTGCGTTTCTATCCTCTGGGGTACTTGAGAAGCAATTAATCTATTCCGGTCTGGTTTTCTTTCAAAGAATGTTTCAAATTCCTTTTTATTATTGCATATCCATGTTTTCAAAAATTTATATTTAAGCTCAGATTTGTAACATAGATCATCCTGGGTTGCATCCTAAATTCTATTGCTGTTTAGAATACATTCCCTCCTGTGTTTCCTGGCTGCTGCAGAATAATCTTGTATTATTAGAATTTACTTTCCTTTGTGTTTGAAGGTCTTTCTCCTGATTGCTTGCAGAACTTATTTCTGAATTGAATTGTTAAATTTAACTACTATGTTTCTTGGAATTTGCAATTTTGTTTTTTATTTTTCTGGAGGTGATCTATGAATGCTTTCAACTGGTATTTCATCATCTGTGTTCTGAAGTTCTGGGGAGTTCTCTTGTATTATTTCCTGCATTATTGTATTCAAGTTTTTTGTTTTGTCGTATTCACTTATGATCCTCAGGATGTCTCTATGCACCCTAACTTTCTTGAGTAGGTTTTGTTTGCAAAGTGAGCATATTTTTTTCACGTTGTTTTTTCTTTCTCTTCTTCTAGATTGTCCTTCACATCTGTGTATTAGCATTCTCAATAAATTATTCTCTTTCATTTCTCCAGTGAGACTGACCATCACAGATTCAAGTTTTTCTATTCTGCCCATTACTTTTTTCATGCAAGCCAGAAGTTCTATTCTCATGATTCTCATTTTCTTTTAAATCACATGGTTCCATGTTCTCCTCAAATCCCACAGGGTCCACTGCCTCAGGTGTCAGATCATTTTCCTGTTTGGCAGTATTTATTCATAGAAACCTCAATTTGTTTACTAGATCTGGAGGCCACATTTCTTTCTGCTGTTTTCCTTGCTGATTTATCTGCTTGTGTTCAGGGTCTGTGAGTTTTCTCCTGCCTGAGATCCTTGGTCCGTTCAATGTGTTTTGTCCTCTTCTTTTTCCTTATGCTCATTTTCTGCCATTCTCTCCTCACTGATGATGGTTTTCCTTGGGGCTGGATCTCAAAGCATCTTAGTCTCCTCCTACACTGGGCAATTCACAGTTTACCAGCTTAGGTCTCTGCCCCAAGAGAGACTGGCTGGGGACAGAGATGCTTCTAGCTGAATTCTTGAGGGGGGGGGTTTCCCTGAGGTTTAGCAGAGTGCTGCATAGCCCTTCCTCCCAGGCTGGTGTCCTGTCCCCTCATTCTGTCCCACACTCTCTGTGCCTCATCCCTGACCCAGCACAAGAAGTTCAGAGCACTGCCATGCTTGTGCCAGGGAGTTGATTTTCTGTAGTTTGGATCACAGAAGCTCTGGGAGTGGGGGAGGTCAGAGTTTGGGGTTGAGCTCTACTTCAAGTCTAGACATGGGCCTGCCACTTTCTGTTCTTCCACTCTTCAACAGAGGTCTTTTGTGGCACAGAATGATGCCACTGCCATGGTGCTAACTGGCTGTCTTGACCGCAGGCAAATTCTGCACCCTAGAGCCTGGATTTCCATGGCACTGAAAGGAGCAGATTGGAGTGTGGGAGTAGGTTTTGTTTCAAACCCATGGATCAAGACCCCAAGTCACCTAATATAGTCTTTTTTTTTTTTAAAGCAATCGGGGTTAAGTAACTTGCTCAAGGTTACAAGGCCAGTTATTTCTGGGTGTGGTGCTGAGTATCTGAGGCCGGATTTGATCCAGGTCATCCCGACACTGGAGCCGGTGCTCTTACTCGCTGAGCCACTTGGCCGCCCCTAAGCAATTGGGGTTAAGTAACTTGCTCAAGGTTACACGGCCAGGTGTTTCTGGGTGGGTGCTAAGTGTCTGAGCCCGGGATTCGATCTCCAGGTCTTCTCAACACTGGAGCCGGTGCTCTTACTTGTTGTGCTACCTGGCCGCCCCTACCTAATATAGTCTTGCTGCCAACAGCATGGTGGGCAGTAGGGAGCTGAAAGTAGGCATCAGTTCACGGGTTGGTTGTTGCTGTTTTTAACCTTCTTTCGCCTAGATTCCTAGAGTGGGCAATACCACCCCTTGTGAGGTGCTGGAATAATCCTTGAGTGCAATTGTGGAGCACTGAATAAAAATAAGGGGGAGGTGGAAGCATGAGGAAAAGAGAAGATAAGAAAATTTTGAAAAACTGTTCATACATGTTTCATCTATCGTATAACAGATTTAAAGTCATAGTGATTACTCTATTTTCCAAATAAACACACAAAATGCAAGTTATAACTGATCAGTGATTAAGTCTGCCAACAGGTCTTAACTAGCAAGTGTTGACAGGTGGGTATGTTGTGCATTGTTGGGAAGTCGAGCATGCATCAGCAGGAATATATGTGTGTAATAACTTTCTTACAATATAATACTATGTGCTTACAAGATGCAATATTGCATCATCGAAATTTCAATGCAGAGGAAAAATCACAAATTTACAATAAATTATTAAAATTAAGATGTCATTTTTTAAAATTGCATGTTTTTAAAATGACACAAATCTCAAAAAAAAGCCATTAAAGATGGGGGGCAGGAGTAATATTTTTAAAGGGGGCAGTAGGTCAAATAAGTTTGCGAACCTCTGTTCTTTTGGGTTACAGGTATCCTATACCATGGAGATCACTGGGGTTGTTTTGTCTTTGGCACATGATTCCTCTTTTGAGATGCCCCTACCTCCTAACCCAGATTATGTGTAATAATTTTCTCTAACCTTCCTTTCCCTCCCCTCCCCCAACATATCCTTCTTTCCCTCTCATTTTTTTCCTTGTAGGATTATATACTGTTTTTCTGGGTCTTACTTTTGGCTATAAATCTATGTCCTTTGCCTTCTGGAATATCACATTTCAATCTCTTCATTCCTTCATGGTGATGGCTGCTATATCATGTGTGATTCTGAATATGGCTCTGTGGTACTTAAAATATTTTTTCTGGCTGCTTGCTGTACTTTTTTCTTTTACTTGGAAGCTCTGGATTTTGTCTATAATATTCCTGGGAGTTTTCATTTTAGAGTTTTTTTTTTTCAGGAGATAACCAGTATATTCTGTTTCCATTTTGCCCTCTGATTCTAAGAGATGTGGACACTTTCTTTTAAGATTTATTGAAATATGATATCTAGGCTTTTGTTTGGTCATAGCATTCAGACAGTCCAATGATTAATTTTTTTTCTCTTCAATTTGTTTTCCAGGTCAGTTGTTTTTGCTATGAGATACTTTACATTTTCTTCTATTTTTCCTAATTTTCTCCGTCTGAGCTCTGCAAGTTCCTGATCTGCATTTGGGTCTGGGCAATAATATACTGCAGCTTGTCTTGGCTATTATCAGCCAGCTGGAATGATCTGCTGGCTCAGAGTGCAACTATAGGTTTGCCTTTTGTCTGGGATTCCTGCCCTCATTATTTCTCTGCAGGCTTCTATCTGAGATAGAAGCTGGAATCGAGACCCAGCTCTGTCCCTGGGGTCTGAGCCACACCTCTGCTCTCTAACCCCTCTCTTAGTATACTGCCCAGGACTCTTCTACCCAAGAATGCCATCCCCAAGGACTGGGATTTGTCAATCTGGTCTGGATCTGTGACCTGGAACTGGGTAATAGGTAAGTTGGCACCTGTACCTTTAAAGGCAGGCTAGTTGTAATTTTGAAATATTCATTTTTAATTGTTTTATGTTTGGGTTTTTTTTTCCATTTTCATTTTTGTGGCCATTGTATTTATTGTTTTCTCGGCTGTGATTACTTCACCCCATATGTATCTGTTGTGTGTGTGTGTGTGTGTGTGTGTGTGTATATCAGTAGACACAGACATATATGTGTTCATTTATGTATATGTCCATGTGATGAATATTAATAATATTCATTATTTCTTACAGCACAGCAATATTCCATTACCGTCATGTACTACAATTTGTTTAACTATTCCTAATCAGTTTGTTGTTCTTCAGTCATTTTCATTTGTGTCTGATTCTTTATGGGGTTTTCTTGGCAAAGATAGTGGAGTGGTAGGGGCGGCCAGGTGGCTCAGCGAGTGAGAGCACTGGCTCCAGTGTTGGGATGACCTGGATCAAGTCCGGGCTCAGGTGCTCAGTGCCACCCCCAGAAATAACTGGCTGTGTAACCTTGAGCAAGTTGCTTAACCCCGATTGCTTTAAAAAAAAAAAATAGATAGTGGAGTGGTTTGCTATTTTCCAGATGAGGCAAACTGGGTTAAGTGACTTGCCCAGGGTCACATAGCCAGTAAGTGTCTGAAGTTACATTTGAATTAGGATCTTCCTGATTCCAGGTCCAGCACTATCCACTGTGCCACCTAGCTGCCCTTTCCAATCATTAGGCTTCTACTTTTCTTCCAACTATTTATTAGTATTGAGATATATATATATATATTTGGCACATATGTTGACTATCCCAAGGAATAGGAGTTTTAATAAAGTTGTAATCTCTATGTTAAAAGATATGGACATTTTAGCCACTTTATTTGCATAATTCCAAGTTGATTTCTAAAATGGTTGTACTGATTCAGCTCCACCAACAATGTACTAGAGTGCCTATCTTCCCACAACCCCTCCAGCATCGATTGTCCCTATCTTTTGTCATCTTTGCTTATTTGTATGGTATGAGCTGAGAACTTGGGGCTGTTTTGATTTGGATTCCTCTTATTATTAGTGACTTTGAACATTACTTCATATGGCTGTTAACTGAGTGAAATTCTTTTGATAACTTCATATACTTTGATCACTTATAGGGGGAAATGGCTTTTGGCCATGTATACATAGATTTGTGTGTGTGCATACATAGATTTTTTTGTGTGTGTATACAAAAATTTTTTTTAATTATACCACTTCCCTTCTTATTCTATGTTAATTTTGTTTGTGCAGAAGTTTTTCAATTTCAAATAATCAAAGTTATCTTTTATCTTTTGTAATTGTCTCTATCCCTTGTTTGGTTAAGAATATATCAACTAACCATAATGTATATGACTTGTTTCTCTTCTAATTTTTAAATGACAAACTTTGATATTAAGGTCATGTATCCATTTAGAATTTATATTAGAATATGGTGTAAGGTATTGGTACTTAGCCTAATTTCTACCATGCTGTTTTCCAGTTTTCCCAGAAGTTTTTATCAAATAGGGAGTTCTTTTCCTAAGTAATTTCTGCTTTTCAGTTTATTAAACATTGGGTTACTCAGTTCCATTGCTTCTGATTCTTGTCTAGTATATCCCACTGATCTAGCCTCTACCTTTTATTTATTTTTACTTTGTTTCTAATTTTAAAAAATACTTTATTTTCCCCTGGTTACATGGAAAAACAATTTTTAACATTCATTTAAAAATTTTGGGGGGGGGGCGGCTAGGTGGTGCAGTGAATAGAGAAGCAACCCTGGAGTCAGGAGGAGCTGAGTTCAAATCCACTTAACACTTGCTAGCCCTGTGACCTTGGGCAAGTCACTTAACCCCAATTGCCCTGCCCTCCCCCCTCCAAAAAAAAAAAGGAAAAAAAATTTTGAGTTCCAAATTTTCTCTCCCCTTCCCTCACCTCTCCCCTCCTTAAGACAGTAAACAATTTGTAATATAGCCTCTGCTTTTAACCAATATAAACTTATCTTATGAATATTTAATAATATACCTTAACATCCAGAAGAATTATTTCCTCTTCATCCCCAACACTTATTTTTAACTTGATGTTCCTGAGCTGAGTTTTGAAGAAATCAAGGCATGCTAAGAGGGGCACCAGAAAATGGGGGAACAATCAATGGGAAGTCACATACCCAAGACATGGAACACCATGTTCAAGGAACTACAGGTAGACCAGTGGAGTGTTACTGTAGAGTTTGTGGGAGGTTGTAAGGTATGAACGGATGGGAAAGGTAAAATGAAACAAAGTAAAAAGTAATAATAGAATGTCAGACACAGCCAGTGTGTTGGTTACTTTTACTCAAATCTCAAGCCTCTTTACCATCTTGGTCCCTCTCATCTAGAAGTTTCTCAGCTTATCAACACCCTTCCTAAAAAATTTTTTTTTAGCAATCCAGATTGAACAGAATACCCCAGATGTCATCTGATCAGAGCACAGTAGACAACCACCTCATTCCTGACATCGGTGCCCCCTCCTGATACAGCCTAAGATCACATTCCCTTTTTATCCTGCATGTCCCACTTGTCAAACTGACTATTCCTCAAGCCTCCCATGGCTCCTTCTCCCCACACTCTCTCAGCTGAGAACCCTGCCTCCTATTTTACAGAAAAAATGGAGGCCACTCACCACGAATTCCCCCTTCTCCTCTCTTTATCTATCACTCAGGTGCTTTCCATCCCTCTCTCTTCCTTGACCCTCAGCTTCACATGATGAAGTGGCCATATTCCTTACTAAGGTTGATCCGTCTACTTGTTCAAGAGAGATCCCTTTCCATCTCATCTCTTCCAGCAGACTGCCCCCTCTGTCATGCCCACTTTCTTATTTTTAATCTCTCCTTATCCCATTTCCGACTCCCCTTAAATATGCCCATCTCCCCAATCCCAAGAAAACCCTCACTTATCTTTTAATCTCTGTTATCATAGTTAAAACTTTTCAAAAAGTAAGTGCCTACAGTAAGTCCCTCCACTTTCTCTTCTTAACCCTGTATAATCTGGCTTCTGATTTTACCATTCTATCCAAACTGCTCTCTTCAAAGCTACCAATACAAAGAATTGGAAATTAAGGGGGTGCCCATTAATTGGGGAATGGCTGAACAAGTTGTGGTATATGCATGTTATGGAATACTATTGTGCTATAAGAAAAGAGGCGCAGATGGACTTCATATTTACCTGGAGAGGCTTATAAAAACTGATGCTGAATGAGAAGAGTAGAACCAGGAGAAATTTATACACAATTACAGACACAACGTATGTGTGATGACCAACTTTGATAGACTGGACTCTTCTCAGCAACGCAGTGATATAAGTCAATCCCAAAAGACTCATGATGGAGAGAGATGTCTACATTCAGAGAAAGAACTAGAAAGAACTGAGTTTGTATCCAGATGGAAGCAAACTACCTGATCTTTTTCCTTTTCTTGTTCAGTTTTATGTCCTCTTTACCATTTTTCATTCCAGCTGATACAACCCATCTTTTATAACCTGACTAATGTCTAATGTGAAAGTATTTACAGATCCTATACCTGACTGTATGTCGCCATGGGGGGCAAGGGAGGGAGGGGGACAAAATGTGAAACTCAAGGAACTCTGGAATCGAATCTTGTAAACTAAAAGGAAACAAACAAATTAATAAAATATAACAAAAAATTGATTAAAATACCAACTACCTCAAAGCTACCAATAGCCTTATCTGAATCCTCATTCTCCTTGACCTCTCTGCAGCCTTGGACACTGCTGATTGCTCCTTCTGCCAGGATACTCTCTTCTCTCTAGGTTTTCTGGACACCCCTCTCTCCTGGTTCTCCTCCTGCTCCTGTCTTCTTTGCTAGATCTTCATCAAGATCATGCCTTCCAAAGGTTGTCTTGGGCTTCTTTCTTCTCTTCTGCCTGTGTATTATCACTTATTAATCTCATTAGCTTCCCAAGATTTAATTATGATCTCTATGCTGATGATTCTCAAATCTACCTTTCTTGCCCCAATCTTTCTGCTGACCTCCAATCTCTTTTCTCCAACTGCCTTTCAGACATCTCAAACTAAATGTGTAGACATCTTAAACTCAATATGTCCAAAACAGACCTCACTATCTTTCCTCCTAAAGCCTCCCCGCCCTCCCACCTTTCTTAAAGGGCAACACCATCCTCCCAGTATCTCAGGTTCCCAACCTAGGAGTTATCTTGGATTCCTCATTCTCTTACCACCCCCCATATCTAAGCTGTTGCCAAGGCTTAGGTTGACTTCACCTTTGTATCATCTTTCAACTATGCCCCCTTCTCTCTCCTGATACTACACCGACCCTGGTGAAAGCCCTCATCCCCTCACACCTGGATTACTGCAATAGCTGCTGGGGGTGGGGGGAGGGGCGCTGCGTCTGCCTACCAAAGGTCTCTCCCCACTCCAGTCCATATTCAATGTAGTCACTAAAATAATTTTCCTAAAGCTCGGGTCCAATCATGCTACTGCTTCTACTCAATTAACTCCAGTGGCTCCCTATCACCGCTCCTGCCCCACCCCCAGGGTCAAAACCAAAATGCCCTGTTTGGCATCAAAAAACCCTCAGAACCCAGCCCCCTCCTACCTTCCCAGCCTTTACATCTTACTCCTTAACATGTACTCTTACGTCCACTGACACTGGGCACCTGGCTGTTCCAAAGAAAAGCCAGGTCATTTTCTCTGGCTGGCCTCCATGTCTAGAACACTCTCCCTGCCCTGCTCCAACTACTGACCTCCCTGGTTTCCATTAAATCCCAACTGAAATTCCTACACGAAGGCTTCCTTAACCCCTTTTGATTCTAGGGTCTTCCTTCTCTTATTTACTTCCTCTTTATTCTGTACAGTTTGCTTTGCATATATTGTTTGCATGTTGTCTCCTCCCGTTAGATTGCAAGCTCCTTGAGGATAGGAACTGTCTTTTGCCTCTTTGTGTGTCCCCAGAACTTAGCACAGTGCCTAACATGTGGTAGGTGCCTAATAAACGTCTACTGATTGGTCCTTTTAAACCCCCAGATCTTTTTCAAACCATGCCTCTCCCATCTTGTAATCTACTGTGTAAGATTTTAACTTACCTCTATTAAACATATATGTCATCTTGATCTAGCCTTGTTTTCCAGACTGTCAAGATTTTTAGATACCAATTCTGCTATCCAGTGTACTAAGATTTACATCATCTTCAAACCTGATAATTTGTTGTTTAGTTGTTTTTCATTTGTGTCCAACTCAATGAGTTGGAGAGGTTTTCTTGGCAAAGATATTGGAGTGATTTGCCATTTCCTTCTCCAGTTCATTTTACAAACGAGGAAACTAAGGCAATCAGAGCTAAGTGACTTGTTCAGGGTCACACAGGTAGTGTCTAAAGCTAGATTTGAACACAAGTCTTTCTGACTCCAGCCTAGTGCTCTACCCACTGTGCCACCTCTCTGCCCAAATCAGATAATATTCTTTTTTTTTTTTTAAGCAATCGGGGTTAAGTAACTTGCTCAAGGTTACATGGCCAGTTATTTTTGTGTGGGTGCCGAGTATCTGAGGCTGGAACCGATCCCTGGTCTCCTGATGCTGGGGCCGGCACTCTTACTCACTGTGCCACCTGGCTGCCCCTAATATTTTCAAAGGAAAAAAAGCATCATAACCACACCACCCAAATTTCTCAGGCCATCAGCCAAAAATCTTCAAAGTTGATAAGAAACCCATGATGACCTCTTGAGTTCATCCCCTCAAATCAAAATCCATTTAATAGTACTTTGAACAGGCCTGTATAGCTGTATCCCTTCTGTAGAATTTTAGCAAACCATTTTATAAGTCCTCCAGAATTTTCAAAGTTTTAAACTAATATTCCAGTGCAGTCCTTTTCATTTGCAGTTCCTCCTCCTTTCTGATTTAGAATCAACAGAACTGGCCATCCATGGACCCTTCAGTGTCTAGGCAACCATTTCAACAACTTTCCTCTTTTAAGGTTATAGGGTCAGATCTAGAGATGGAAAGGTGGTCAGAAAAGATCATGTAGTCCAACCTCCTTATTCTACATGAATTGTTGAGGTTCAGGTAGGTCAAGTTATTGCCCTAATGTCACAAAGATAGTGTCTGAGAAGGGGTTGAACCCAGGCCCTCCGATCCCAAAGCCAATACTCTTTTCAGGTCTATGTTCTCTACTGGTACCACCTTCCCACACACACCTCCCCCTTCCTTTTTGGGCCATCTATTAACTTCTAGGTTATCCTCATCATTTTAAATTTCATTTTGGTATCTGGCTTCTAGTTCACCCTCATCACTTGGCAGTAATGACCTTTCCCCCTTCAAGTCCCATTTGTCTTATGGTTTTCTAATGTTTTGTGTAACAGTGCCATCTCTACAGGTGTCCTGGTCTGGACTATAAGTTCCCTGAGAGCTGGGATCATGTTTTTATCTCAATATTTATTTCCCAGCAAACCCAGAGCAGTGCTTGTCAGAAAAGAGTTAAAAATACGAGTTTCCACCACCAGCCTAAAACAAAACCGAACTACAGGTTCGTGCATGGCTACCATTTGCACACTTAAGTATTAAGGGTGATACAATCCAGTGAGACACTTTGTTAATGTTCCTTGAAATTCCCCAATTCTAGCATAGGTGCTTACTATAAAAAGCCCCCCCAAACCTATGACTTCCGAAGAAAAATCTTGAGAATCAGAATTTGTGGGGAGAAGTGGTAAGTCTAAGATTTGGTCCTGATGAAGACGACAGAAAACAATGAGTATCTACAAAAGTCTACCAGATGGCATGTTAACTATTCTCCCATGCACTACATCTTCAGTGTTTTCAGGTGTGGTTGAGTAAATGCTTAACAGAAAGCCAAGTGAAGTACAGAAATCTGAGATGCTGGGGCAGCTAGGTGGTGCCCTGGAGTCAGGAAGAACTGAGTTCAAATTTGACATCAGTGTGAACTTGAGCAAGTCACTTAACCCCAAATGCCCTGCCTTCCCTCCAAAAAAAAAAAATGTATAATCCAAGATTCCCAAAAAACCTTCTTAGTGGAGTAGCAGGCAAAATACTCTTCAAGGCACTCAAAGCCTAGTCTCTTGTCTTCATCTTCCAATTTTCATATCCCACCCCCAGTTATGAAAAAACAACTACAGGAGTGATGGAATACATTGATGCAGATGTCCACCCACCCTGTTTCCCTTGTCTTTCTTTGATCACTATGCTGTACAGGAGGGAGATCTCATACAGTAAAATAAATCATCTAAGACATGACAAATCCTCACCCAAAGTTTTCAGAACTGATGCTTGGGAGCTTCAAAAATAATCATTGCCAAAGCACCCCCTCCACTTGAATGTAATATGCAAGATTTCCAGGGTTATGTTAATGTACTCCTCATAAAGAAAAACATTCCCTCTTTCTTTGTTACTAAAAAGGAGGAATCCTTTCATAGCCAAGAGGTGAAGAGAAATATACCTCACACACACACACACACACACACACACACACACACACACACACGAGTTGTGCCGCATGGACTCTATGTTGTGATGTACAAGGAGAATGGAGCAGATGACCAAAAGGGAATGGGGACTGAAATGTCAAGGGGCATTCAGCTTGGAGAGATATTAGATGGGAGTTGGTAGCAGTAAAGAGGATTGGGGCAGTATTCAGTCTCAGAATATTTAATACACATTTCTCACATTTAAGGACCCTTCTATGCCTTTTTGTTTGTTTGTTTTTGGAGGGGGGAAGGCAGGGAAATTGGGGTTAAGGGACTTGTACAAGGTCAGACAGCTACTAAGTGTTAAGTATCTAAGGTCAAATTTGAACTCAGGTCCTCCTGACTCCAGGGCCAGGGCTTTATTCACTGCACCACCTAGCTGCCCCTCCATGCCTTCTTAAAAGGTTAGAATTTGGACTGGAAATGCCAGTTGGGCACAAATACTACATATGACATACTTCAAAAGAATCTTCTGATCAACTAATCAGTTAGCAGCATGTAAAATAACCCAAGGTCCCCACGGACAAACTTACCGGAATGCTGCATACTTCTAGTCAAGCAAAGGCATTTAGGAAATCTTTACAACAGAATTACAGTAAACATTTATTAAGTTTTAATTTTCACAATATCTTATTTCAGTTCTGAAATCAGCCTACAAATATTTCGCTACATTAACATCAATCTGGTGATCATTTAATAAATAAAGGAATGTATATATACCTTTGTAAAAATAAGTTTTGATATATTGAGGATTCCCAACAATGACAGCAGTAGACCTGATTCCCCAAGGGTCACATGCCTTGAGTCTTATACACATCACTAGCAACAAATCAAGTTGTTTTACAGAAGGAAAAAAAAAACAACAAAACAAAAACAGAAACCAAAAAACCCCACAACTTTTACAAACTTAAATATTATCTAAATCCACAATCTGGTGTTGGAAACAAAATTAAATCACTAATATCAGTGCTGACAGAGTGGTGTCATACTAAAAGACAGAATTTCCAGTTAAGAATAGGGCAAACAAAGATTTCACTGGATGTGGAAGGGTGTTAATCGACATTACCATCACAAGAATTCAATGAAACACTGGATTCAAGAGATTCAACACATGCGGTTAATTAAGTTGACATTACAGTAAAACCTTTATATTTTTAAAAATAGACATTAGACGTATGGTCAATAACTCCATTAGCTGCCAAATATAGAGAACTGGTATGGAATGCAAACCACAGTCGGAAACACAGCCATCGAAAAAAGCCTAAATTGGTACCAGTCTATTATACCACAGGACAGGGCATCGACAAGGCATTTATTTAATAGCAAAACAGTCAGAAGAATGCAATATTCAGGAACAAGGTTGATTTATACCAGATACTATATAGCATACTGATTGACACCCAATACCAATTAAAAGCACTGTATCACATCCGGAAAAAGAGAAAGAATTCCATTATCTATAGAGAAGAGGCTGAGCTCTAAAATTTACAAACTGCCCTAGAACTGGGTATTTTTCTACAACTGTGACGTATTATGATGCACACCCATAGCATAGGAGTTTTGACATCTTGAACTTTTAACCCTAACACTTTGTAAGATGACAGCTGAACTTATGGTTAGATCAGCCACCGGTTTCAAAAGCCACCAAGTATGAACCAATAAGAGAGAGATCCTTTTTCTCAAGGTCTGTTTAAGCAGGGGGGGAAAGTTGGGGGGCAGGGGAGTATCAGGCTGAGCAGAAATGAAGCAATTAAAGCTTGCCCCTGACTGTTCTGGGGGCAAGGCAAAGCTGGCATTCAGGAAATCCTGTTGTGAAAAGGCAGTTTTACTATTCCCCAACCACATCAATGGGATTGGAGTGGAACCTAACGCAGAAATAAGGTGGGAGATTTTTTTTGGGGGGGCGGGGGGAGACAGCAACAGAACTTTGTATGGAAAAATATATTTCAACATATTAAGGGGATAACATGAAGACGTCATGTGCATACAATGGGACAAGCCAATATTTTCACTGATGAAAAAAAATTTCTCCCAAACATTCACATGTCAACTTAGAGATTCTATCAAGATAGTTTGCATTTATCTTGTTAAAAATTACTACCCTTTGTAAATAGCCATCATGATATTGAATCATAATTACTGAAATTAATACTGATTAATTTTATGTGGTCAGTTTCTACTTATAATAGCATCATATTATTCATTAGAACCTATTATGAGTAGTATTGTTCTGTATTATTATCCTACAGCATTTAAGATATACAAAACATTGTTCAAGGTATGAGACACATGGTACAAAAATATATTTTTCCACATACAAAAGGGTGAGCTCAAAAGAAAAGGTTGGATGTGAGGGGCAGAGGGGAGTGGCTGTATATCAGTTTTCATCCCACTGGAGATCTTCTCTACAAAAGCCCCCTGGTAGATGAAAACAAGCCTGGACCAAATGTCAAAGGTTTGTATGCAATTTCTTCAACGTGAAAGTTTCTGTCATTAGCATCCAGGATTCTGATCGGTTTTAAAACATCGGCAACCCTTTAAGAATGTTATCGCCAGTTGAAGATTCTTCATTTAAAAAGAGAGAGGCATCTCCCTATCTGTATATTAAACAGTATAAAATTATACACAGATAAGCTTCCATAGAAAAATCAGGCATGAATCTCATACTTGTTGCTACTCAGAGGAATGGTGCCTGTTACAGACTTACAAGTTTCTAGCCCTGGGCTCCATTTTGAGGGCATTTTCTGTCATACACAGACGTGCTTGTTCCCATGTATGTACACACACACACACACACACACACACACACACACACATCCTCCCTGTGTCCTTCAAATTTACTAAAAAATCAACCTCTTTTCCCTCCCTGGTTTGTTCTTTGGCCAGCAAGATACCTCTCATGAGTTTTACAGCTTTTGAAAAATGAAGAACAAAGAAACTCATTTTACTCCAGGAAAAAAATTAAAGCACACAAACCAACCAATTAAAAAAAAAAAGACTTAAAACTCAAGACATTTTGTCAATGACACAGCACATCCACATGGATAGGGAGGAAACTGAAAAAGAAGTTAAGTACCTAGAGAATCAGCAATAATTCCAAAAAAGTAATTTGGGGAAGGTCCTGGAACCTAAGCAAAAATGAAAATGATTTCCCTTTCCCCAGAGCCCAGCTCCCAGAGGAGCTAAAAAGACATGAACTAGCAGGACTTGAGTAATGCCACTGGAATCATTTCAATCCAGAAGATGTTTCCACCAATACCCATTAAGATCAACTGAACTGAATCTAAATGAACACTTCCTGAATTGACAGGAAGCCAATCAAAGCAGCCTTGTGTGGCATTATGTGCAACTTAAAAATAGCAGTTTCATAAAATTCTCAAAAGTTGTTTTTCCAAATGCTTGCAAAGAAAAAAAAATATCACAATAAGGATCACATGAGGTTGTTAAATTCTGGGTTCTCCAAATAATCATAACTACTGCTCTAGACAGGACAGGGTCCTGCTTCTATCTACCCTCACCACCCCTCATCCCCCAAGTCAGATTTCCACTTAGAGGTTTGATAGGGAAACTGAGCACCCCAGTGGTCAGGGAGGAAATCAGTAGGTGTACAACCAGTACCTTGGGGCACCAGTGGAAACATCCATCATGCCTCAAGTGCTGGGGGAACTTATGTGCACACTTCCTGAAGGTTTAGTCTTTCATTCTGGCAGATTTCACTCAAGCTGATAGGAGTCATAAGCCTGGGGTGGACCAAATGGCAAAACCAAAGTATATCAGTGACTCCCCTACCAAACAAAACACCCTCAAACCCTCATGATTCCAACCTATCACCCTGTGGTAACTTCTCCAAGGATTACCAAAAATGAGGACACCACAGACTTCAGGCAAAAAGCACCTAGAGATTCTACTATTAAGAGGTTAAAAATAAAACCTGAAGAGCGCTTATTGCTGCCCAGTGGTCCTGAGAATGCCTAAACAACTTGCAAGTTGTGTTACCTGCTGGGGTGTTTTTCTTTTCAGAAGCCCTATGTGGGTCTGAGTCAACCCAAAGCTGCCTAGCAAAGCGTCCCTTAAGTGAAAGAAAACAAGACCTGTGTGTTGAAAGCGTCAATGTGACTGCCATCTTGCTACCAAACTTCAGACTCCACGTTCCAAAACGTTTCTCTGACTAATCCTTGGATTTTTACTTTCTAAAATCCTTTGGAGGAAAATCCCATTTCAAGTATGACAAAATACAGAGCAAATCATAGATCTGCTCACAAAAATGAATTCATTTAAAGGAGACTTGAGAAAATTAAAATTTTTTTGGAGGGCAATTTGGGTTAAGTGACTTGCCCAAGGTCACATGGCTAGTTTTTGTGTTAAGTGTCTGAGGCCGGATTTGAACTCAGGTCCTCTGACTCCAGGGCTGGTGCTCTAGTCACTGTGCCACCTAGCCACCCCAAAATGATTTCTTTTTAAAAAGGAGACTCAAATGGGACAATTCTAATAATTATGTCTGTTAGCCTGAACTCCAAGTTTTTTATTTGTTCATACACTGACTGATACCTGATAACCCAACTGTGGGCCCCCTCCCCTAAAGCTTATAATTTGTGAAAACGTAAACACCTCACATGTGGAACCCACAGCGTCTTTTTAGAGCTGTGAAAACAAATGTTTGAGATTAAGCTTCTCTAAAATGCCAAATTCACATAATCTCCTCACTTTAAAGTTTTAATAGACTTGACTCGATCTGCCTTTATAAAAACCTTACAAAATATGTCTTTAAACGCTTGAAAAAAAGTAATTGTGTGTTCTATGCATGGATAAATTTTTTTAGTATATAGCTAATGTGGGTTTTATCGTTTGAAAAAATATTTTTTTTTTACACAACTAATGGTTCTCAGGGTATCTCAGTGTTCTACATAAGTTATTTTAAAATTCTTCTCAGCCTAAAGTTGTAATGTGGTCCAATAACCTCACAATGTGCTGTTTTGTTGCTTTGTAACTTTTAGTAAGATAGTGCTTTTTGATGTTCCAAGAGCTGGTGAAAGGTGATTAACCTGGCTTGTCTCATTTGTCACCGTCTCGATCAATGCCTTCTAGCACCCGGGAGAGGCGGATGTTGAGTAGTCTGATCTGGCTATCGAGATGGTCAATCTTCTCCTCTAGGCTGTGGCTGCCCAGGCTGAGGTTGGCGCCGCCGCTTCCACCACTGGTGCCGCCACTCCTCCAGTAGAAGCCCACAGGCCCCGTCATGAAGTAAATGGCGACCACTAAGCAGAGGGGCAGGACCGCCTGTTCAGGCTCTCCTTCATACTTCTGCAGGATGTATACACAGGAAAGGGCAAACAGGGTGACCCTCACAACCCAGAAGAAGCGACCAAACAGGATGTGCAAGAGATAGAAGAGAAATCCCAGGAAGAGAGACAAGAACCAGTAGGCCAGGAGGACGGCACCCACCAAGAGCAGAGCACGGGTGGGGTTGTTAGCCACAGCGGCAGGGCTAAAATAATGCGTCAGGTTCGAGGCTGAAAAACAAGGAAGAGGAGAAAAAGGGACTGAGTGGCCTGCAAGACACTGGTGGGCCCCCGATTTCAAATGTGGACACAGACAAGGCGGGGACAATATTCAATGCCGACAGTCATGCAGCCCCAGAGAAGACCCTTCCCAGGAACTATCACCGCCCCTCTCCTAGGCTGTTGGGTCCACGAGGGCGAAGACTAAATTTCAGAAGTAGGAGTCTAACGGTACTCATTTGCTGCCTCAATCCTGTTCTGACCCCTCCTTGGGGTGGGAGGTCACCCTGGGCTATGCTGAGGAAAGCCCAAACTTGTTATTATGCCCATTTTACTGATTACTCAGCAGGGTCAGCCAGAGGAAGTTTCATGGCCATGGCACATAGTTAGAAACCTTCTACAGGAAGTCTTTCTTGATCCCTCCTATTAATTCTAGTGCCTCCCCCCATTGATAATTTCCTTTTTATCCTATCTATAACTTGTTTGACTGTGAGCTCCTTGAGGACAGAAATTATCTTTTTTCTTTCTTAGCACAGCGCCTGGTATACAGCAGGTGCTTAATAAATGCTTATTGACTGACTGGAAGTATTAGAGGAAGGCTTCAAACTAGGTCTTCCTGATTTAATTCCAGGACCGGCACTCTATTTCACTATACCATACCCCCATACTCTGCTAGGATGATATCTGCCTTTGACCATGTGAGGAAATATGAGCTATCTCGTAACATGGCCAATTCCAGTGTGATATTAATATAAAAAAAATATACACAAATATTGTGTATGTGCATATGTATGTGTGTATATGTATATAAGGCAGCTAGGGGGCGCCATAGTGCACAAGAGCATGGGGCCTGAAGAGAGGAAGACTCCTCTTCCTGAGTTCAAATCTGTCCTCACACACTTCCTAGCTGTGTGACCTTGGGCAAGTCACTTCACCCTGTTTGCCTCAGTTTCCTCATCTGTAAAATGAGCTGGAGGAGGAAATGGCAAACCACTTCAGTATCTTTGCCAAGAAAACTGCAGATGGGTTGAATTCAACTGAACAACAACTATACTCACATATACACACATATACATACACATACACACACACACACACACACACACACTCTAGTAATTGTTCGGCCCTTTTGGTATATTTGGTTGTCTTGGTTTCCTCATCTGCAAAATGGGAATGATATCTAGAGAACTGAGTAGGAGGGTTTCAGGGAGGATCACACGTCACAATATAAATAAAGCTTAAAAAGACAATGTGTGGGGTGGCTAGGTGGCACAGTGAATAGAGCACTGGCCCTGGAGTCAGGAGGACCTGAGTTCAAATCTGACCTCAGACACTTAATACTTACTAGCTGTGTGACCTTGGGCAAGTCACTTAACCCTAATTGCCCCTGCCTTCCTCCTTCCAAAAAGAAAAAAAAAAAGACTGTGCACAAGCCACCACTTCCATTAACTGGGATTTCCAGAGCACAGAATAACTGTCCCACAGGGAGGAGATGACAAGAGGATAGGGGAAACTGGCCCGCAATGAAAACTCACTACAGAGAGCCATCCAAACAAGAGTCACAGTCTCTGGGCCCAGCATTTTGAGTACCGCTGATCACTTTCCCTTTCCCATTTATTGACTGTCCTCTAACATCTGAGTGAGAGGGGCAGAGGGGGCTGGGGTAACACTATTCCCATTTTACAGGTGTGAAAACTGAAGCCCAGAGGAATCAGTGGGAGCCAGCCCTCTTTGGGGTCTGGTAACTGATTTATCGCTGGCTGTTCAGTAAGCAACTAGACACAGTTCCCTTAAGGTTCACGTAGCTGCTCCCCTGTCCCATGCAATCTCCTGTAATCAGGTTCAGCTCGTCAGGGCTTGCTGGAAGGGATTTCATAATCTGGGAAGATGGTAAACACAGAACCTACACGGGATTGCAGGGAATTGCTTTATCTGGGTTGTCTCCCAAGAGCCAATATTAAAGGTCCTGGGGGAAAAGAGGAAGCCAAAAGCACTCCCTGAATGCGCCAGACTGCTTTCCTCAGGGTGTTCCAGTGCCCTGGGCTCTGAGGGGCAGGATCAGAACCTGGGTCTGTCTGTCAGACCTCCAAAGCCGCCAGCCCTCAGAGTCATTCACTGACTGTTCTACAAATATTAAGCCCTTCTATTAAGTACCAAGCACCGGAGGTACAAAGACAGGAAGGAAACCAAACCTCCCCTGAAGAAGCCTACATCTTATACCCATATGGAGATAAGTCAGTAAAAGCAAATTTTTAGAGGGGTACAGCAGGGAGGGCAGGCACTGCAATAACTCAGTTAAGCTGAGCCATGAAGGTCGGGAGGGATTCCAGGAGCATTCTAGTCATGCATGAGGAAGAGCAGGTGTTAGAGAGAGTGTGAGGCAGAGGAGGGTGAAGTTGGTGTGGACAGGCAGCCTACAACCAGGTTACCAAGAGGAGTCTGTCTTTTGTACAGAGGAATGGAGAGCCCATGAGGCTTCTGGAGCAGAAGAATGACATCCAGGCTTTGGGAAATGCCAATGTGCTCGTTGTGTTGAGGATGGGGAGGGAAGCCTGGGCAGGTGGGAAGGCTAATTAAGCAATTACTACAGAAGTCCAAGTGAGAGGTAACAAGGGCCTGAAGTATAGCCCAGGACCAGTTGCTGGTCCTGAAGATTCCCCTAGCCAGGCACCCCCCCCACCTCCCCCGAAAAAGAGTACAAAGCAAACAGAGACACTAGTTACATATAGACAGATGACAAAAGGAAAGGGGCTGACTGGACAACTCATCGGGAGACCCCTTCCCAGGCCCATCCCTCGGCTGGCATCTCTGCTTCTCCTCCTAGAGAAGGAGAACCATAATACCACCTACCACCTGGTGCAAGTATTAGAAGCCAGGGGTGATGGACAAGCTAGGACCGTGGTCAGAGGAAGCCAAAGCTCCAGAATAATGAGACCTATTCCAGACTCTGTATTAGCAATACTCTCCCTGACCCACTTGAACACGGCCAATTATTAGAAGAGCCAGCATTTTACCCACCATCGATCCCAAGAACATCCAGCAGATCAGTCCAGAGTCTCCACAGCGTCTCCACTAAGACATCCACTCCATTTACAAATCTCTCAGTTGACCTGGAGAAAAACTACAAAGACCAAGGAATAAAGAGTTAATAAGGAGTTCTGTAAATTCACTTCTCCAATTCCTCCCATGACTGGTCAGAGGGTAGACTATATATGAACTTCTGTTCCCTGCCCAAGATTAAAAGGACTTTTAGAAATGGTTGGGGGGAGGAGGGGAAGAGAAGGGAAGACAGACTGAGGAAGGTCTAATGGAGAGCAAACAAAACCCCTGCCTCAGGCAGCATGGGAGGCAGAGAGGGGGACCCGGAGAGGAGGGAGGAAGAGGCTATTCTCCAGTGTGGCCTTCAGGGAAGGGTCATCTGTCCAAAGCTAAATTTCAACTTAAGGTCACTTAACAATTTTGATTTTGAAGTAATCTGTTCCCTTCTAACATCCTGCTTTGCCTCTTGTGTGGACCATGAGTTGGTTTGTCTAGAGGATGTAATAATGAGACAGAGGTGTGAAAGGATTCCGGGTTCTGAGCCCTTATGCTAAATAAAGACAAGGGGCTGACATCATTATCAATCCAATAAACCAGGTGGGCTGTGCTCCTATGGAGAAGGAAGAAAGAGGAAGAACATAGCCACTCTGAAGGAACCCAAGGGCTCTTTGAAATCACATTCAGAACAATCCAGTCACTGAAGGATGCCATCTTGTTGTCTTCAAATAAATCAGGTCTATCTCCCGGAACCTGAACTAGGAAACTGAGACCATATGAAAAGTCCAGGATGGGTCAACATGCTAACACCCTGATAGCCACAAACAGATTTGGGGGGAGAGGAAAAAATTAGCCCAGCAGAATCCAAGAGGCTCACCACGTTCTCAGCAGGAGTGGGCGATAATTCTTGCAAGTTGAGCACCAAGCTCAACCAAACAGGGAGTAAGGAGAAAAAAAGGTCTCCTCAGCAAGAGCCTTAGCTCCGGAGAAAGAGTTGGCAAAAAAGGCCAACTCAGCATGGAGAAAACAAATGGTCCTCGCAATATCTGAAAGGCTGTTTGTTGTGTGGAAGTGGAACTAGATGTGTTTTGTTTCACCAATAAAACTGAAGAGGATCAAGGGGAGGATGGGGAGTGAGGGAGGGTCCTCAGAAAGGGAAGACTTTCTAAGAATTAGAGAAGACCATTGTGCTTTGAGAAACACATGTGAGGAATTCAGAGAAGTATAGAAAGACTTATATGGACAGATGCAAGGTGAGATGAGCAGAACAGCCATGACTGCAACATAAATGGGAAGAAAAACCAAACTGAATTCTTCCACCTATAACGTATAAGCCTGGCCCCAAGAAACATGAAAATATATCTCCCTTCCTTTCCTTGCCAAGGCAGAAGATGACAGGGATGGGATTCTGCATCTATCAGACTCAACTGATGGGTGTTAGTTTTTGCTAACTTACATTTTATAATTTTTTTTTAAGTTAAATCTTTTTGTTTTCAGTTCCAAATTCTCTCCCTCCTTCCAACCCCATCTCTTATCCACTATTATGGCAAGAAATACAATATTCATTATTTTACATATGAAAACCTGCCTTTAAAAAAAGTTAATAACATTTACATGGTACTTTAAGGTTTACAAGGCACTTATAAGTATGGGGGTGGGTGGGGGGAAACTGTCATCTCAAAGCAGACTAACAGCTGCCTCAGAAGGCAGTAAATAACAGTTTTCCGTCATTGGAAGGCTCTCAAGTTAGGAATGCTACAGAACACATTCTTGTTCAAATCTGGGTTGAACTAAATAGTCTGTGAAATCTGATTTCTGAAATCCCTTTTTGGAGGCAGGGGTGGAATGAGGGTGGTATTTTAAGAAAAAACCTCCAGAAATTCCCTATCTCACTACTATTCATCAAGGATCCTACAGGTTTTATTGTGGAATCAATGCAGTAAAAAAAATTCTAAACCAGCTACTCTCCATTCTGACAGCTGAGAGAAATCTTCCTTGTAGGCCCAAAATACCATTTAGCAATCTAATATACCCTTAGGGAAGAAAGGAAAGCAATTAGGATCTTTTACTGAAAAGGAATCTTGTAGGGTTTAGAGATTAAGGTCCTGCATTCAAATACCAGGTCCCCCAACTGCTGGCACCTGGGTGACCTTGGGTAAATCAACCTTTGGGCCTGAGTTCCTTCACCTATAAAATGATTAGGGTGGGCCTTCCTGATCTCCAAGGACTGTTTCAAGCCCTAAAGTCAGGGCACTTAAATTGAGAAATTACCTGTACAGGGGTGGGGAGCCTGCTTCTTGAGGCCAGATATGGCCCTCTAGGTTTTCAAGTGCAGCCCTCTAGGGCACTTGAGGCCAAAGGTTCCCCACCCCTGGAATTTAGGGAAAAAAAGAGCTTAAGGTCATTTGTCTTTTTGAGGAATACATTTAGGAAAAAAGAAAAAAAAAAACCACCACCTTCTTTCCCAGTGGACTTGAATTGTCTAGAGGTTGCTTTCTTATTAAACTTTTTGAGAACATTGGGACTTTCTGGTGAACGTTAAGATCTTCAAAATTATTTAGGGAACAATCTGGGCCTGATATAATCATCAATCTAGACCTGGAACCTCAAGTAACCAAGCTTGTTGAGTCACTTCCAGGGGGAGAGCCGGGTCCCAATCTGTCTCAACACAGTCTTGTTAAGGCTCCTTCTAATGCTGGGAGGGCTGGCACCATCTCTCCCTCTCCCCAACTCTCTTGCAAAATTGCAAACAGACTCAAAGAAATTGAGCTGTGATCCAAAAAAGGCTTCACCACAAAGGGATAATGAGCCACAGATGGAGGTGCCCACCTCTGCCAGCCCTGAAGGCAAACCTACCCAATGAACCTGGAAAGGAGAGGACAGATACCTACTGTTATCTTTACTGATCTGCCCTTGGCAAGCCCAAGGCAGGCAAAGCCCTCCCCTCCCTCTCCCAAGGCTTTTTCTGCTCTTCAGCTGAAGACTCCTAGAACTCTGGGGGTAGAGCACAACTTCAAGACCATCTCCTTACAACACTCCTTCCAAATAAAGAAACCCAGATTCAGAGAAGGAAATGCCTTGCTCAAGGTCACCGGGCCAAGTTAGCAGCAAATACACTCTACTCTGCATCCATCCAACCTGAGCAGACTGCCACAGGCTCCTGGTCTGTGTCCTGCTCTTCCCTTTGCCTGGGATGCCCTCCTTGCCCCCCTCTGACTCCCTCTTTCAGATCTCAGGGCCCCTTCCTGGAGTTCTCAGGCCCATGTCTCTCTCTCCTGCACCTGGCCCCCTCCGGCACTGTGTCCCATTTCTTTGTCTCACTTGGCATGCAGCGCCTTGCAGGGCCATTTAAATGTTTCATGTGAACATGTGGACTTTCTAACTAGATCACAAGCTCCCCATGCGTGGAACCCAGGGCTGTGCTTGTTTGTACTACCCTTATCTATGCCAACAGCTACCATTTATCTATCACTTACTATTCACCAGGCACTGTGTTAAAAGCTCTACAATTATTATCACATCTGAGCCTCACAACAACCTTGTACAGTAGGTGTTATTCTTACCCCATTTTACAAATGAGGAAAACAGGCAAACAGCAATGAAGTGACTTGTCCAGGGTCATATGGTCTGAGGCTAGATTTGAACTCAGGTCTTCCTGACCCCAGGCCCAGGGCTCTATCCACTGCCCCAAGTACACATTAAGCTCTCATTTCACAGCAGTCTGGTACTGTACTTCAATGTCCTTTAGGCAGGTCCAAGGAAATCACAGGGTCCCAGATATAGGTATACAGAAGTTCAGAGGCCACCTAGTCTAACCCCCTCCTTTTATAGATGATGAAAGTAAGTCTCAGGCAGGTTAGGGGACTTGCCCAAGGTTATACAGGCAAATAAGCATCAAAGGTGGCAGGTCAACAGTTTGCCAGCAAGGTCAATCATCTACACTGGCTACTTTCAAATCTTCCAAAGAAAGAAGCCTGCTGCCATTTCAAACCAGGTAAGTCAATTCACCAGATTTCCAAGGGAGACATTTCTGCCCAATTCTCAAAAATGTATGTAGGGACACATCTTTTTAAATATGCAATAGCAATTTTTTTTCAAGGCCAGTTCTATGACTGGACCAAACAGAAAGCCAGAATGTTCCTATGAGACACATACCTACTCCCCCACCCTTCAATGGATGACATTTATAAGGTGTTTTGCAAATATAGCACTTTACATACATTCTCTCCTTAGAGACTCATAGAGAAGGGAAGGTTAAATGACTTGCTCCATCTCACAGTTTAAAGTATGGTTATCTGAACTTGGGTCCATCAGTCATCAATTTCCAACCACCGAGTCACTACTTCTGGGGCTGACCAAAGCAAGGCTAGTAAAGACCCATTAAACGAGCCTTACTCTTTTTTTTTTTAAGATTGAAAAACAAATGCATGTACTGCCAAACGAGATGGTCATTATTCCATGGAAAATCAAATCAGCACAAAGTAGGACTTTTTTTGTCCTGAATTTATTGTGACTTGAGAGACACTATGGCCTAAAGTGGCAGTCCTGAGCCACAAGCATCAGGAGTTCAAATCTCACCTCTGCCATGAAATCGTTGCAGACACAGGGTAAGTCTCTGAACCTTTCAGGGTCCCCGCTACAAATGGCAGAGAAGGTGCCAAGAAGCATCAACAAAGGTGCCAATGAAATCACAGGACAAGTTGAAGACAAAAACAAATTCTCGACTCCCTCTAGATTTGCAGGACCTGGATTCAAATCCCAACCCTCCTATTTACTAGGTGTTTAGCCTTGGACAAGCTGCTTATACTCTCAACCTCAGTTTCCTCATCATGAAAAGAGGGGAGTGTACTTAATGCCCTCTGAAGAAAGAGCCTTCCTATTCCACCAATCAGTAACACTTACAAAGAGCTACTTATACACCAGGCACCGTGCTAAGCAAAAAGAAGCAAAAGACAGTCTTGGCCTTCAAGGAGCTTACAATCCAACCTAATACTCTAAGTCTATGTTAAACCACCATACCTTCTTCAAGATTCAAAGTCTCCTTTCCCTATCTGGTGAAGAAATTAACACCTAGTTCTACAGACTTGATACAAATCCTTTTGTGCAAAAAGCTGATATTTTGGAGGATACAAGCTCCCCATTTTCTCTTTGCCTTGCTACTATGTTTAAGTTCCTTAGGCTGGAAATCCAAAGACTGTTACACTTCAGAGATGAAACTGGAAACCCAAAGACAGTATAAGACTTCAGAGATAAAAAAGTAAATCCTATACCCAGATAATTCTTCCTAGGAATGGTAGATTAGGATAAGACAGTTACGTGAAAGCTACAAAAAAATTCATACTCCCAACAAGGTCATTTGTTGAGAGTCACTCCACCAAACCTTTCAGTAAAGGTTAACAAGGCTGAGGGTCTGGTTTGGAGGTCCCCTGGCTCTCTACCTCTCTAAAAGGAAGCCTTTGACCCACATGCTGCTCTCCCCAATCCTTCCAGAGCTAGAGTGCTCCAGTTCCTTTTCTTCTGGAATTCAAAGGTACCAGTCAACAACTTTAGTCCTTAGATTTGGTCTAAGCACCTACCATTTGAGGGGGAGAAATGCACAGCCGTTAGAAGAGATAAAATACAATTGAGAAAGATGAATAGAGGTCATTACTTCTGGGAACTCTGCCAGTATCAGCAAGTTCCTCAACTGTCAAGGACAGATCCTAATCAGTACCCCCTGCCCTGCCCCAAAAGCCAACTGCTGGAGGCCACTGGGTGCCACTGTCAAGGCAACAACCTGTACCTTCCCTAGCCTTGTTCAGTGAGGAGACAATAGGGCCAGAAGAAAGGAGCCTGTCACAGCCTCTAAATTAGTTAGCTTTTATAAAGAAAGACAAATGTGGGTACAACCGAGAGTTGAGTAAGGAAGGAATGCCAAGGGCACTTTGTGCCCAAGCTCTGCTGGATTTTCCTAAAGAGGATAATGTGCTGTTAAGTTTCCCCAGGGAAGTGGGTTGAGGCTCAGTCTGTGGTTAAGATAAAAAACCCTAAGAAGCCTAAACTAGGTAGTATTTACATAAGGTACAGTGAGGTGGTCAGTCTACTAAGGAGAAATCTTTTTTCATTTCTTGGATGAGATGAGGGGAGTGAGGACCACCCAGATCCCACCCTGAGTCCCAGTTTCCCAAAGGGTTCATCTAAGGCCAGCACCCTTCCAATCCCCCCCCCCCCCGCCGTGAAGCAGCTTTCGAATGGAGCCGTTGGGAACCCTCCTTTGGGGTCCCCTGAGGCCAGGGCCCAGGCAGTTCTGCACAGACCCCAAGGAGCCAGAGCCAAGGAGAAAATCCAGGGTGAGGTGGGATTTGTAAGACTGCAGGCTGACCAGAGAGGGAGCCCAAGGTACCCACCGGCCAAAGTGCCCTACGTTCTCAGCCCCGGCCCCAGAGATGTATGGGGGGCAGGGAGGGGGAAGCTGGAGAGAGAAGCCCTCCCCTCACAGGACCCTAGGCGCGTCACAAATGTCCCTGGGTCACGCTGCCCCTCCCGAGGCTGAGGTGAGGCTCCCCCACTCCTGGGGGCCCCCAGCATTCCCGGCTGACCCCCGCCGCGTCCCCAGTCTCCCTCCCTGGGTGAGGATGCCCCGGAGCAAGGTGACCCCGGCGGCGATGCCGTCGGGCCAGGGCGCACGCTGGGCATAAAGGGGGGGCGCACTGTGGGCGCGGGGCGCCCCACCTTCTGCACGGCTCGCACGTTGTCCTCCCCGCACAGGCTGCTCACGCTCTGGTAGACGCCGCTGGCCGCCCGGCGGAACGTGTTCTGCTTGTCGGCTCCACGACCCCGCGCAGCCTGCGCGCCGGGCCCGAGCAGAAGCAGCAACAGCAGCAGCGGCAGCAGCGCGCAGAGCTGTGGACGGGGCCCGGCGCGCGCGCCCATCGTCCGTCCCGTCAGCTCGGCGAGCCCCGAGGGCCCCGGCGCGGCCTCCTGCGCGTCCGCTCCGACAGCAGCCACCTCCCGCACCGTCTGCCCCGGCGCCCGCCTGCGCCTCCGCCGCCGCGCTGCTCCTACTGCACTCCTTCCGCTTCCGCAGCCCCGCGCAGCGCCCCCGGCGGCCGCCGCCGCTCCACGCCACGCCGCGCGGGCCGGCCCCGCCCCCAGCCCGCCCCCGCGCGCGTTCGGGCCCACGCGGCCGCGGAGTTGGAGGAGAGAGCCCAAGCCTGTTCCTGGCGCAGGAGCGGATCTGAAGCTCTCCTGCTCCCCGTGCGCACTCACTCCCCCGAGCCCTCCCCCGGCTCCCCAGCCCCCTCGCCCCCCGCGCATGTATCCATCCATCCATCCATGCATCCATGCATCCATCCATCCATCCATCCATCCATCCATCCATCCATCATCCATCCATCATCCATCCATCCATCCATCCTTCCTTCCTTCCTTCTTCCCTTCCTTCCTTCCTCCCTTCCTTCCTTCCTCCCTCCCTCCCTCCCTCCTTCTCTCCCTCCTTCCTTCCCTCCTTTCTTCCTCCATTCTTCCATCTATCCTTCCTTCCTTCCTCCCTTCCTCCCTTCCTCCCTTCCTCCCTCCCTCCCTCCCTCCTTCTCTCCCTCCTTCCTTCCTCCTTCCCTCCTTTCTTCCTCCATTCTTCCTTCCTTCCTTCCTTCCTTCCATCCATCCATCCTTGCATCCATCCCTCCATTCATCCATCTGTGCGTTAAAGGGTTTAGTGGAAAGGTGCTACAAACCATGACTATTCATTCATAGTTTTTGGGCCTTGGTACCAGTGCTTTCTGTCTAAGATTCGCCTCCAATTTCTCCCATTTGTTCACACTGATTTGCTTCGGTGTCTCTTCCCCTATTTTGAGCTACGTGAGGGCAGGAACTTTTCTTCTTTCTCTGTATCCCCAGCACTTAACCCTGTTCTTGGTGCATGGTAGGCACTTAAAAATGTTTGTTGGTTGAGAGTAGGTGCTTAATAACAAAAATAATCAGTGACTCCATGTTTTAATTGAAGTGGAGCTTGAAGGGATCGTCTATCTAGTCCAAGCCCCTCTTTCCAAATGAGGAACCAAGGCCCAGGAAATGAAATGACTTGCCCACTTACAGACAGTAAGTGACAAGTAAGTTGGAATTCAAACCGTAAGTAAGTAATTCAAACAGTAAGTAAGTTGGAATTCAAACCGGGGTGTTCTGAAATCTGTAACTAAAAGAACCCAAACCTAGTAAGATCCCCAGAAAGTTTCGTTAGGAGTTTCATTCATTCAACAAACATTTATCAAGTGCCTACTTTGCAGTGTGATGGGAGAAGTACCAACTTTAGATGGGAGACAGTCCCTGCCCACATGGTTCTTGTGAGGAGAAAGTTAAGATACAACCATAGAGGCTAATATGGAAATATGTTTTGCATTACTTCACATGTATGATAGATATCATATTGCTTGCCTTCTCAAGGAGTGGGGAGGGGCAGGAGGAAGAGAATTTGGAATTCAGAACTTTTTTTTTGGAGGGGGGAAGGCAGGGCAATTGGGGTTAAGTGACTTGCCCAAGGTCACCTAGTTAGTAAATGTTAATTGTCTGAGGTCAAATTTGAACTCAGGTCCTACTGACTCTAGGCCTGGTGTTCTATTCACTGTGCCACCTAGCTGCCGCAGGAATTCTGAAATTTTTTTTAAATAAATGTTTTTTTTTTAATCATTTCAGAATTTGTTTATTTTTAGTTTTCAACATTCATTTCCACAAGATTTTGAGTTCCAAATTTTCTCCCCATCTCTCCCCTTCCCCAAGATGGCAAGCACACTAATTACTCCTTCCCCCAGTCTGCCCTCTCATATGGTCCCCCTCCCCCCGCCATAACTCCCCTTATCCCATTCCCCCTTACTTTCTTGTAGGGCAAGATGGATTTCTATACCCCATTGCCTGTATATCTTATTTCCCAGTTGTATGTAACAACAATTTTTTTAATTCTTTTTTTTTTTTCTTTTTAGAGGGCGTTGGGGTTAAGTGACTTGCCCAAGGTCACATGGCTAGTTTTTTTTTGTATGTGTTAAAAGTGTCTGCGGCTGGATTTGAACTCAGGTCCTCCTGACTTCAGAGCCCGTGCTCTATTCACTGGACCACCTAGCTACTCCAACAACAATTTTTTAACATTTGTTTTTAAAACTTTGAATTCCAGATTCTCTCCCTTCTTCCCTCCTCACCCACCCCCACTGGGAAGACAAGCAATTCAATATAGGTTATACATGTGTAGTTATGCAAAACATTTCCATAGTAGTCATGTTGTGAAAGACTAACTATATTTCCCTCCATCCTATCCCATCCCCCATTTATGCTATTTTCTCCTTTGACCCTGTCCCTTTTCAAAAGTGTTTGCTTCTGACTATCCTCTCCCCCAATCTGCCCTCCCTTCTATCATCCCCCCTCTTATCTCCTTCCCCTGATACTTTCCTGTAGGGTAAGATACCCAATTGAGTGTGTATGTTATTCCCTCCTTAAGCCAAAGCCAGTGAGAGTAAGGTTGAGTCATTCCTGCCTCGGTGCCAGCAAAGAGATTCCTGCAATTGCCCTCTGGTTGGCTTCTTGGACTCTCTACTGTTTGTGGGTCTGGAGCCCTGGAGGCAGCTGCAGCTGCCACCACCTCCATTACCCCTGGAGCCACCACGATCTTCTCTCACCCAGTTCCAACAGAGTTTCCCCACTGACCTTTTACTTTCTTTTTGGCATTTATGGATTGAAAAGTCTGGAAACCACTATGGCTGCCAATGATTCAGTCCCCTGAGGTCTGCTGCCGGCTTGTCTGTGTCTCTGGTCTGTGCCTGCTTGGCCCACATGGGACTGCACTCTGCTCCCCACCCAGTATGATAGACCCTTCCTATTGTTTGCAGGCTGTCCTCAGCTGGGGATGTATTTCACACTGTTCTTTTGTGGGTTCTACAGCTGTAAAATTTGCTTAGAGTCAGTTCTTACAGGTATTTGGGGTAACTGGGGATGAGCTCAAGTCAGTTTGTGCTTTTACTCTGCCATCTTGGCTCTGCTCCTCCCCCACACACACAAAATAAATATTAAAATTTTTTCTAAATGTAGTTGGGAAATATTTAATGAAGCAAAATTTTTTTGCTTGTTTTTTGGAGGGCCACTGAGGTTAAGTGACTTAGCCAAGGTCACAGGGCTAGTTTTATGTGTGTGTATTAAGTATCTGAGGCTGGATTTGAACCCAGGTCCTCCTGACTCCAGGGCCAGCACTTTATTCACTGCACCACCTAGCCACCCTTGCTGTGTTTTTTTTTTGGAGGGCAATTGGGGTTAAGAGATTTGCTCAAGGTCACATGGCTAGTAAGTGTTAAGTGTCTGAGGCTGGATTTGAACTCAGGTCCTCCTGACTCCAGGGCCAGTGCTCTATTCACTGTGACACCTAGCCTCCCCAAAGCAAATTTTTTTTTAAAAAGACATATACAACTATAGATAATCACACACAATAATAATTGATTAGTCAAATCCTCCACTAGAATTCTCCTCCAATGCCTTTTGTCCTTGGTTTTATTGCATATTCTTCCCCTTTATGTGCTTTCCATTCCAGTCAAAATGACCTGGTAGGTGTTCCCTACATAGAATATTCCTGGGCCTTTGGCCAGGTTGTCCCCCATGTCTGGAATGCTCTCTCTCCCTTCCTCAACCTAGTAGAATTCTTAGCTACTTTCAGAAAACAGCTAAGGTGCCACTTTCTCCAGGGAGCCTTTCCTGATGTAGATTCTTTGTGCTCTCTCCCCTCTGGATTTTTCTGTATTTACTTAGCATATATTTATCTGCTTGTTTCATATCCCAATCTGAGCCCTAAAACAAACTCTTTGTAGATAGAAATTGGTTTATTTTGGACTTGGTATGCCCAGTCAGGTACAATTCCCTGCATGTAGTAGGTAGTAATTTAATAAGAACTTTTAATTAAATCAAAGGCTATGTCAGGAACACACAAATTCTGATTCTGTCAAGCTAGAAAGTTATAAGATTGTAGATTTAGGGTATAGAGGAACCTCAGGGGTAGCTCTAGTCCAACTGAGGTACAGAAAGGTGAAATAACATGGCCAGATTAAAGCCAGAGATAGGATTTGAACCCAGACCCTTTGGCTTCAGATGCACTGTCCTTTCCAGTGTACTACACACCACACTCAGTGCTGCCAAGCAACAGACAACCTCCATAAGAGCAGAATAACTAACTCCTTGCCAGCCTGGCCAGATCGATGCATTGATGAGGAATGAAAGGCACAGGGGGCTGAGATCTGTGCTGATGGAAGGAGTTTCCACACTGATGAAACCACTAATCCTTGGAATAGTGAAGTATAAATGCATTACCCATCTCCTGACAGAGAGGTCAGGTACTCCATTTACAGAAGAAAAAACACATGCTGGGACACGATCAATGCAAAAAATTGTTTTGCTCGACCATGCATATTTGCTCCGAGGGTTCGGTTTTTGTTTTTGTATTTTTTCCTCAGGGTTGGGGAGGATTGGGAGGGAAAATAAAAGCTTGTTCATTGAAAAGAATTAATTTTAAAAAATACAAGTGCATTAGAGGATTGCAATGTGCAGCCTGCAGATAGTGTGTGGGGAACGATTCTGAAAAGGCTGCATTTGGATTGAGTTGTAAAAGATGCGGAAGGACAAAAGAGGTGGAGAGGGATTGAAGGAAAGGGCATTTGAGGCTGAGGGAAGAGCTTAGCAGACACCGAGGTGGGAGAGCATACAAACGGAATGCAGTGCTGGATTGTGGAGCACAGGGGGGGGGGGGGGGGGGGGGGAGGAGTAACATGGCATCAGGCTTGGAAGGGTGGTGGAGAGCTCCATATCCATCGGGATGGACTTGCAGCAAAGGGGTTGCAGATCTACTTGAGCAGCGGAATGACATGACCGGTCCTTGGGTAAAATTAATAAGGCAGCAATAAGAAGAAGAGAAGAAAGGGAAGAGAGTGGAAGCACAGGAGGATGGGTTGGGAAGGCTTTTGCAAGATTCCAGATGGGCAGTAATGAGGACCAGTAACAGGGTGGTACCTCCTTCTGATCCCAGACCCACCCTCCAATGGAGAACCCCAATAGACTAGTCAATAAGCATCTGTTAACATGCTGCCCAGTTCCTGATAGAAAGGTGGATTCCGAATACAGGATGAAACACAGTTTTCTGGCTATGGCCAATGTGGACATTTGGTTTTTGATTGACTATGTAGGTTTGTAAGGGTTTTGTGTTTCTAGTGTTTCTCATGGGATTGGAGTGGGAGGATAAGGCGGCAGAACTTGACTGAGAATATTTTAAAACCAAATAAGAATTTGTTAAATGCATAACATGTGCCAGCACTGTTCAAAACTGAAGATTTGAAGACAAAAGGGAAACATTCCCTGCCTTCAGGGAGCTTACATTCCATTTTACATGCATGAGTCTAAGTAGATGCACGTATATTTATAGGCATAGAAATACAAGGTAATTTAGGAGGGCACTAACACTGGGGGAGATTAGGAAAGGCCCCTGGGTTGGCAATTGAATGAACATCGGTGGAAACCAGGAACTCCAACATGCCATGGTGAGGAGGAAATCTATTTCAGGTCTGTGGGATGGCTTGTACAAAGAATGGAGGCAAGAGATGGGAGGTTGTGTGTCAGAAGCAGCAAGAAGGCCCATTGGCTGGACCAGGCAGAACCTGTGGCCCTCTAGGTCCTCAAGTGCTGCCCTTTGATTGAATCCAAATTTCACTGAACAAATCTCGGATTTGTTCTGTAAAATTTGGATTCAGCCAAGAGGCCTCACTCAAGGCCAAAGATTCCCTACCCCTGGGCTGGACCATAAATTTCATGATGCAATATATTTGTGGTTGTTATTGTTTAGTTGTGTCTGACCCTATTTGGTGTTTTCTTTGAAGAGATACTAGAGTGGCTTGCCAGTTCCTTCTCCAGCTCATTTTGCAGATGAGGAAACTGAGGCAAGCAGGGTGAAGTGATTTATCCAAGGTCACAAAGGGAGTAAGCATCAGAAATGGGATTTGACCCACTCCAAGGGGGTTAGTGCTCATTTCATTGTATGGAAGATGGATCAGAAAAGGTTAAGACTTGAATCAAGGAGGGAGAGTTTTTTAAATAATTTAATTAATTAATTTTTAGTTTTCAGCATTCACTTTTATGAGATTTTGAGTTCTAAATTTTTCTCCCAGGGAGGGAGACTTTTATTATAGTCTAGGTGAGGGGTGGTGAGAGGTGAGTATGAGTGGAGAGGAGACATATGGACAAGACTTAACAACTGATTAGATGTGTGAGGTGAGGGAGTCAAAAATGACTTACCTAAATGACTAGAAGCATAGTGATACCCCTTTCAAAATAGGGAAGTTCAGAAGAGGAGTGCATTCTGGGGGCAAAGATACTAAATGTTGTCTTGGACATAGAATAATGAAGTGGGAGCTGAAAGGGACCTCACAGGCCATCTTGTTCAAACCCTTCACTTAGCAGAAGAGGAAACTGAGGCTTCAAAACATCATGTGACTTGCTAGGAACCACAGAGGCAGAATCCCTAGGGAGATTTGAGAAAGACCTTCCTAAGTCCCTGGTGGTCTCAGCTCTCTATTCATCTTGTTGCTGTTCAGTTACTCATCTTTGTCTCTCTTCATGACCGGATGGACAGTGTCCATGGGGGTTGTTGGCAAAGATACTGGAGTGGTTTGCAGTTTCCGTTTCCAGTATTACACCATCTAGCTGCCTCCAAATTCAGAGTTCTAAATACCTCTGAGTGTCTCTTTTCTCTAATTGTGCCCATTCAAAGCCCACCCAACTGTGTAATGGACAACCTTGCTCGTTTGGCCTCACACTGAAATCTTAAATTCCTTCAATGAATTGCTTGATAGATTGGGAATCAGGAATCAGGAAATCTGGGCCCTGAGCCTGTTATTCCTTTCTCTCAATCCACTTTCCTCTTCCTCTTCTAGAACAGTGAGTTCCTTTCACTTTTTTTGTTTTGTTTTGTTTTAAGGGGGTGGGAGGCATCTGGGACTGGTAAAGTGGGATGGGTCTGGAGCCTGTGATTTTACATGTTTTACACTAAAAAACTCATGGAATGAAACATCCTCCTAGGCCCTAGCAGATCTGCAAGTCATCTGAGTTCTTCAAGGCAGTTGCTGGAGGCACCCCAAGGTTAGGTGGCTTGCCAGTGGTTTGAGGTAGAATGAATCAGAAATGGGAATTGATCCATCCTCTCTCAAATGAGAGAATGTGTGCAAAACATTTTGCAAGCCTTGGAAATTTATATAAGTTAACATTCTCACACTGAATATGTGCTTAATAAATGTAGAATTGAAAAAATGAAATAAAGCCTGCCTGCCCTCCCTCACAGTTGTTTTGAGAATCAAATATCATTGTTTTATTTTGTTTGTGAGGGAGAGATGATAAGAATAACTGTTTCATTTTACAGTTAGGGAAACTGGAGTCTTGTAATGATCCTGGGGATGGAAGCCAAGGACAAACTGCAAACCATTGTTCTTGGTGAAGAGAGGTCAGCAGATATGGACTGAATTCCCTGTCTTGCCACTAACAGTGTGATTTGAAGCTAGTGACAATCTCTCTGGGACTCATTTTCCTCGCTGGAGACTACATTGTTTCCAAGGTCACTCCCAGCTGTCGTTTAAAAAAAATTTATTTTATCTTGTTTTTAAGTTAACAAGCATTACTTTCTCTCTCCCCTGTCTGAAAAATTAAAAAAAAAAACAACACCCATGAAAGTAAATATAGTGAAGCAAAACAAATTCCCATGTCCAAAAATACATGTCCATTCTACATTTTTAAGCCATCACCTCTCTGTTTAGAGGTTGACAACATGCTTCATCATCTATCTTCTGGAATCACAGTTTTCATTGCATTGATCAGAGTTCCGAAGTCTTTGAAAGTTGTTACAATGTTGTTATTATGTAAATTGGCTTCTGCTCATTTCACTGCATCAATTTATACCAAGTCTTGTTCAGTTTCTCTGAAATCCTAGGGTGTCCTTCAAGGTGAAATAATATTCCATTACATACATATACCATAATTTCTCTAATTGACAGACAGCTAGGTGGCACAGTGGGTAGAGTGCTGGGCCTGGAGTCAGGAAGACTCATCTTCCTGACTTCAAATCTGTCCTCAGACATTTAGTGGCTGCATGAGCCTGGGCAAATCACTTAATCCTGTTTGCTTCAGTTTCCTCATCTGTAAAAGGAGCTGGACAAGGAAATGGCAAATCACTCCAGTATCTCTGCCAAGAAAACCCTAATCAGACACAACAATTGTTGGGCCCTCCCCTCCTCTCTAGTTTCTAGTCCTCTGCCCCTACAAAAAGAGCCACTATAAATAGATTGAGACGTTTACAACCATTAACTTCTACTTTTATCTCTTTGGGGTATACCAAAGGCCTAGTAGTGATATAGCTGGGTCAAAGAGTAAGCAGTCAATCGATCAGCATTTATTAAGTGTCTGCTACGGTATGTGCTAGCTGGAGAAGGAAATGGCAAACCACTCCAGTATCTTTTGACAAGAAAACTTCAAATGGGGTCATGAAGAGTTGGATAGACTGAAATTACAGAAAAACAACAACTATGTTACAGGCATTGTGCCTGCCCTCAAGGAACTTACAATCTGACTGAGATACGACACGCAAAGAAATATAAACAAAGCAAGCAAGAAGTAACTGGCAGAGGAAAGGGGGTGGTAGCACGCTTCCGGCAGAGTGAGGGCTTAAGGGAAGCCCAGCTTGGTAGCTCCATCAAAGTCCCCTCCACCCCTTCAGCCAGTCCCAAGTCCACCTAAGTGTAGGGGGGTCTCCCAGCCCACCTCCCTCCTCTTTTCCACAAGAGTAGCACGAGCTACTTCATCTGAGGTTTGGCGGGGCATTCTGGTGTCCGGCTCCCGACCCTGCCCCCAGCACTTCACGCTCCTCCCTCCCCTCCCTTCCTAGTCAGTTTCCACCTCATCGGTTCAGGCACCGCCCCCTGCCCCTCTTCCCGCCCCCTCCCGGAGCTCTCGCGAGATCAGGAGGCGGAAGTCTCGTTTGCTCCTGGACTAGCGCCGCCGCACGTGTGTGGTCTCCTAGGTTGTTGCCGCCGCCGCCGGGACTGCGGGTCTAAGAACCCGCGCCATGGGGAAGCTGCGGCGACGCTACAATGTCAAAGGGCGGCAGCAGCCGCCGCCGCCGGCGGGGCCTGAGCCTGAGCGGCCGGGCGTCCAGGTGCAGCTGGAGCTGGACGGTAAGCGGGCCTTCCCTTCTCCGAGCCTCGGTGTACTCCTCTGTGAAGTGGGCGCCGAGGAGCCGCGTTCCCCCAAGTACCTTCCTCTCTCAGAGGGAGCTTCGTCCTTTCCCGGTTCTGGGCCTCAGTTTACTCATCTGCAGAGTGGAGGTCACGCTTCTGTGTCCCCCAGGTCTCCTCCCCTCTCCTGCCTCAGTGTGCCGATCTGTGAGACGGCATGTGGATAATTCACCGTCTCTTCCGCTTCTCTGGCTTGGCTGAGAGCAGAGCCGTGGTACTGGGACCCGGGGCAGGTCACCTCCCTCTGAGCCAGTGACTGCGGGGCTGCCCTTCCTGGGGCTGCAGGTGCAGACTTGGAGCAGAGCCCGGCTTCGCCCTTAGAGGTCACTGATCCAGCACTGTCACTTCACAGATGAGGTCTGAGGCCTGGGAGGTGGCCCAGAGCTGGAGACCTGGGGGGCGGGGCCCTGCCCGGCTTGAACTCAGGTCTTGGTGACGGTATTTCGGCACCTGAATGTGTGTGCCTATGAATATGTGTGTGTGTGCAAAGGGCGTGCATGCCTGCACGTATGAGGGTGTGCACTGTGTGTTATACACACGCACACACATGTGTATATAGATATAGGTATGCACACACGATAGATGTGTATATATGTATATCTGTGTGCACTTGTATAAATTATGTGTGTGCATATCTACACACAGTGTCCTCTCAGTGGATAGAGCACCAGGCTTGGAGTCAAGAAGACCTGAGTTCAAATCCAGTCCCAGCCACTTACTGTGTGACTCTGGGCAAGTCACTTCACCCAGTTTGCCTCAGTTTCCTGATCTGCCAGATGAGCTGGAGAGAGAAATGGCAAACTACTCCAGTGTCTTTGCCAAGAAAACCCCAAATGGGGTCATGAAGAGTCGATGTGATTGAAGTGATAGAACACTATACACACACAAATAGGTACTTTTGTGTAGATGTGTAGATGGTGCAATGGATAGAACCCTAGGCTTGAAAGAGCTGAGTTCAGATTAGGCTTCTGACACTTGGTAGCTGTGTGACTCTGGGCACACTATTTAACCTCTGCCTTCCTCAGTTTCTTCAGGTGTAAAATGGGGATAATGATAGCACGTGCCTCCCAGAATTATGAGAGAGCTGTGAAGGGCCTGCTAACCTTAAGCACTGTGTTAGGTGCTGATTGTTATTGTTGTTGTCGTTAGAGGAGTGAGGTGCACTGATGATCTCTGAGGTCACTGTCAGTCAGCAAACATTTATTAAGCACCTACTGTGTGCTATGCTAAGTGCTGCCCTCCAGCAGCTCTCACTCTAAGTCCCCAAAATGGTAACGTCTGTAGGGGCTGTTGTCCTAGAGATGCTGGTACCTTTTGCCATTGGCTTCCTAAGGGGGATGGGGCAAAGCTGCTGCTTGCTTTCCCCTTCCCGGGGTCCTCTCCATCATGTCGTGCCTTAGGAATCCTCCACTTAGAGCTGGAAGAGATAAAGGCTGAAGCTGGAGGGGCGTAAGGGTAGATGGGTAGGAGGCATCAGAGGTGGGGTTCAAGTGGTGACTGCTCGAACCCTCCTCCCATTAATGGCCCCCAAGATGAACTCAGCCCTTCAGCCTGTCCCAAGTCCACCTAAGTATATGTAGGGGGTCTCCCAGCCCACCTTCCTCCTCTTTTCCACAAGAAGTAGCATGAGCTACTCCATTGAGGCTTTACCAAATCTAGGTCAACCCTCTGTCCAGCATTTCCTTGGTTTCTCTAATTAGTTGCCCCTTCAAAACAAGGAAATAAGGTTGTCCTGGTATAATTGGACGGTTGGCTCTTCTCATATGAAATCTTTCCTGATAGTCACATCTTTGCTGTCTGCACGCTTGGTCTCCTGGGGCAACACCTGACTCTGGCCCTTCCCATTCTGTGCCAGTCCATGTTGGCCAGCTGGGTCCTAAGGCCTCTGTGGGCTGGGAGGACTCAGGCATGAGTGTCTTTCCAGACAGGAGCCTGTGGAAAGGAGTAGATGAGAGCAATGCTCTCGTCCTGCCTGGACGGAAGGAGAAGAAGAAGAAGGCTGCGCCTACCGCCAAGAAGGAGAAGAAACCCCTGACCAAGAAGGAGAAGAAGCTCCTACAGAAAGTGTTGGAGCAAAAGAAAAAAAAGACAGAGGTATGACTCCCCCCTCAGGGGTGGGGGCAGCTTTGTGCGGCTCCAGGAATGGGGGTAAGGGGGCCGCCAAGGCCCCTTCCAGCCTCAGCCCTTCAGAGTCCTTGAAAGTGCTGTGTAAATGGTGGTTGTGGTGGAGGCTGTTGTTTTAGACTCACTCTGGCCAGTTTTGATGGCTTTCATATAGTGGTCCTGGGGCAAGTCACTGTCCAGCTAAGTTCTTTTAATAATTTGTGTTCTGTAGACTGAAGCTTAGGTGTAATTGAGTGAAAATCGGTAAGCTCATCTTCTGTGGGCTCTCTGCCTGCATCTTCTTGACTAGCAGCAGAGGGGAACAGTATTTGTTCATCTGTGTATCTCCAGTACCTAGCAGGGGGTTCTCTGTCCTTGGTACATGATTACTAAGTCTTTGGATGAATAAGTGAAGCAAACACTCCAGTGAATGAATGAACAAATACTTCCCAAGCTACAGAGTAGAAGGCCTTGTGCTTGGGCTCGTTCTTGTCAGGGCCCTGACTGTGGTCACCCTGCCTTGATGTCCTGCACATAGGACATGACAGCCAGCCCTTGCCTCTGGGAGCAGGGCTGGTGGCTGGCTGCCTGGGCTGGGGGCTACTAATTCCCAAAAGTCATCTACCCAGACAGCCTGGGCCCTTCCACCCTGCCACCTTCCAGGCCCATCTAGAAGGAGAATCATCCCCAGGTCTGATTCTCCTGCTTTGTTAGAATGTTTCCCTGACCACCTCTGCCGTATCTTTTTCTTTATCACTCACCTGAAGGGGTAGAGGACAGTAGCCCCATGTGAATGACCCTCTCATTCCTCTCCCCCTTCTCCTTCAGCGAGCAGAATTGTTGCAGAAGCTGAGTGAAGTCCAGGCTTCTGAGGCAGAAATGCGGCTTCTGTATACCACCTCCAAGCTGGGGACTGGCGAGCGCATGTATTGCAGCAAACGGTGAGATGCCCTCTGGCCTGGGCCCCCTGCCCTTCGAGAGAGCATGGGATGGCACGCTGGCGTTCTCCTTGCTCGCCTGCTTGAGTTTGTTTGCAGGGGCTCAAAGGGAGAACATGTAGATCTGGGATTGTGGGGGGTGGGAATGGATGGATGGCTAGTTGTATTGCTGTATGGATGTAATTAACAAAAGCTCCAGGGCTGATGAAAAGAATGCTGGCCTTGGACGCAGGGGAGACTTGGATTTGAATTCCACCAGTGACTCTTACTAGCTGTGTGACCCCGGGAAAAACCAACTTCAGTGGCCATGAAGCTGCTGAGTTCACCTTTTTACCTTCTCATTATGGGTCATCTTCATCTTGTTTCCTTAAGGTTTACAAAGCATGTTGCATGCATTCCCTCACGTGGAATCATACAACAACCTTGAGAGTAGGGGCTTTTCTTTTACAGAGAAGGAAATAGAGGCTTGGTACCTGCCGCAGAGTAGGAGCTTTATAAATACTTATCAATTAGAAAGGCCAGGTAACTTAGTAGCATTTCTGTGGTGATTTAAGACTGACAAAGTGCTTCACAAAGATTTCATTTGATCCTCATAATAACCCCATGTGGTAAGTGTTATTATCCCATTTCACAGTTGAGGAAACTGAGGCAAACAGGTTAAGTGATTTACACAGTTAGTAAGTGGCTGAAGTTGGATTTGAACTCAGGTCTTCCTGACTCCAGGCCCAGTGCTCTCTACAAATGTACCACCAACTGCCTTGTCCAGAGTTATCTGGATGGCCAGAGTTTGGCACCTGAGGCAGGATTCAGGCCTAAATGTCCTGGCTCCAAACCTGGCAATCTACCCAGCATAATTACCTGTAACCAGGTAATAGTCAATGTCAGTTATTTTTATTAATAGTCATAATTTACCTCAGTCATTAATAATAGTATGAATACAATGGATAATTTTATTATTAAGAATATCAATAACCTTTTCTTAGCTTCTACATAAATCATGTTTCTGAGGATAAATGTATACCCATTGTTGAGATGTTCGGCTCCCTGGAGAGGTTTGCCATGCAGGCATCACGGCCTGATGGGAGGGAGAGCCAGGAAGACCTTGGTTCAGTGATGCCTCAGATGTCTACCTTCTGGGCTGCTGCCAGGGACGTCACTTAATCTCTCTCTGCCTCAGTTTCCTCATCTGTAAGATGAGGTGGTTGGGCCTGAGCTCCAGTCTCCCTTCCATCTCTGAATCGAATGTCATATGGTCCTGTGCCCTGTACCTCATTTCATTTTTTAAAAAACGTGTGTAGGGGCTGCTAGGTGATGCAGTGAATAGAGCACTGGCCCTGGAGTCAGGAGGACCTGAGTTCAAATCCAGCCTCAGACACTTAACACAAAAATTAGCCGTGTGACCATGGGCAAGTCACTTAACCCCAGTTGCCCTACCTTCCCCCTCCAAAAAGCAAAAAAACCAACAACAACAAAAAAAGTGTGTGTGTGTCTATGTGTGCTGGGCTAGGGCATATGGAGGAGGACTGCTCTGGTGCCATAGGACCACCCAGGTCATATAGCTGCAGGGTGAGTCACTGCCTTTCACACCACAGAATCACAGTATGTTGACCACACAGCTAGTCTTTTCTGAGGCAGAGTTTGGATTCACTTCTCTCTGACTCCAAGTCCACCTGTCCCCATCCGTTGATCCATGTGATTTTGTCTACTTTGCCCCTCCAGGAAGACAGAAGAGACTGTAACAGGGGGTCTGGAGAAGATTAGTAGCCTCAGTGGTGCCCACAGAAAAAGACGAAGGCAGCCGTTGGAAGAGGAGCCTGAGTCTTCCAGTGAGGCCGAGACAGGAAGTGAGAATGAGGGCTCTGAAGCCCCAGCACCAGCTGGAGTTAGTACAGAGGCAGAGATGACAGTGGCTGTGAGGCCCACTGAGCCCATAGGCAAGGATGAGAGCTCTCCCTCTGGCTGCCAGCCGGCCCCCACACTGGCATCTCCTCCACCTGCTTCCCGAACACCATCTGCAAAACCAGCCGTTTTCATCCCAGTGGACCGCTCTGCTGAGATCCAGGTTGGTCTCTGCTCTGTGAAATGAATGCATTGGATGAGATGATCTTTGAAAGTCATTGTCATTCCTAGTGCTGTGATCCTGCTTGGAAACTGTCTCAGAGATGATGATGCTGGTTTATCTGGCACTTGAAGGTTTGCAAAGCCCTTCACTTGTTCTCTCTTATCTTCACAACCACTCTGCAGAGTGGGTGCTGCTTGTCTTCTTTTACAGATGAAGAAACTGAGGCTGAGGCCTTGCCTGTGGTCAGCAGCTATAGTGTCCCAGGCAGGATTCAAACTCAAGTCTTTCTGACTCCCAGGTTCAGCTGACTCTCCCCCAGGCCTCTAGCTGCCTAACATTTATTAAGGGCCCACGTGTAGACCTTTAATAAATGACTTTTGACCAGACTTGGGGGAATTGGATTCAGAGCGGTCAGAGCTAGTACATTCCTAGAGAATGTGCTTTCACAGGGAAAGGAGAGGAGCCGTGTACCGCTATCTGGAAACAAAGTAGAGGTGCATTTGGGTCACCTTTTGTGGCCAATTCTGGATTCTTCCCATGGGACCTCTGCTTTCTCAGTTCCCCAGAATCCACAAGAATTCCGTGGAAGGGTTCCCTGATAGAACTGAATCTTTTCCTCTAGTGTAGTCAGCATTTGTGCTGAAGGAACGGGACCTTTCCTCGGTAGTGAACTGCCAACAAAAATAATATTGACAAAAAACTAATAGGGATAATGATGTCATGTGGTATTTATGGAGCACATTAAATTCTGTAAGGTCCTCACACAGGCCATCTCGTTCTGACCCTCTAGTGTTACCCCATGATGCGGGAACCTCAGTGTCTTATTTTCCCTACTTTATGCCAAGGCAGTAGGCTCAGAGGAAGTGACCTATTCACAGTCACCCAGCCAGCAAATGTCAGAGCAGTCTCCTAGATCCCCAGAAATTCAGTTATGGGAGGGACCTGGTCCACTTCTCCTCTTGGAAAGCACCTCTGCTACATCATACCTAGCGAGTAGCCCTCCAGAGTACCTCTCATCCATTCCGCTTTGGGGTTATTCAGTTTTCCTGATGTCAGGCATAAATCTGCTTTTTGCAGCCTTCATCTATCACTCTTGCTTCTTACCTCTGGGGCCAAAGAGGAATCAGTAAACATTTATCAGGCACTATGCTAAGCCCTGGGGGCACAAAGAAAAGCTCTCAAGGAGATCCCAGTCCAATGGGGGAGGGAACATGCTACCACTTATGTACAGACAAGATGGATAGATGGATGATGTGGATACACGATAAAATTAGAGATAATCTTATAAGACCAATTTATGTCTCAAATGACAGTTTCAGATGATCAAGAAGAGCTGTCGTGTTCCCCTGAGCCTTCTCTTCTCCATATTCACACCCCCAATATCTTCCAGCCTTACGCAGCCTAAACTAGGTCCCCTTTGCATTACTGGTTGGAACTCTCCAGCTTATCAGTGTTCTTTCTGAAACGGAGAGCCCAGGACTGAATTCAGTGCGGTCTGACCATGTAAAGTGAAGATGGACCATCACCTCCTAGAAATCAGGCTCTTTTTTTTTCTATTTTTTTTTTTATTATTAACATGGGTTTTAATAATCAAACCAATGTGATTTCATACATACATATACACTAACACTGCAGCCTCTCTAAGGAAAGTGCAAAGGGAGAGAAAGAAATATGAGGAATATTCAGATAAGATCTCCCAGGAATCGGGTGCTGGGCTGATAGTTTGGTCTTGGGGCCTCAACCCCATCAGCCTCCACTTTCTTTCTTGTCTCAGCCATTGCATGGATCTTTTCCCACTATCAGTCAAGCTCTGCCTTGCCATCTCTTTCTTTGAAACGTCTGGTTTTCTGATCTTGAGGCCCCACTGCAGTGCAGCTCTAGGCAGAATCTTGTTGTCCATAGACTCGCCATACTCTCCCATCAGCCCTGCTGTCTCTTCTGGTCACCCTGGGCCGTTTTGCCGTGATCCACCTCTTCATCACTGTCCACAGCCATGCCATCCATCGTGGCCGGACAACACTCTGCATCACTGTTGGACATGCCAAAGAAATCTCCCAGCTGCTTCTTAACTTCTTGTTTCTTCACTGATATGCCACCTTCCCCACCAGCAGAACCAGCAGACTTCATTGATGGACTTAATCAGCTCCTTGGCAGATCCAGGACCTTTGTCAGTGTTAGCGGGCTCATCATCCACTTTGGGCTTCTCAGAATAGCGATGTCGCTTATTCTCTTCTCTGATCCTGCTTTCTCAGGCCTGTGCCCAGTCCCGTTCTCTTTCTGTCTCCTGTTCTTGGTCTTGGTCCCAATCTCACTCCCGATTGCACTTATTCATAATACCTCTCCTCTTCTTTTCCCCTGGGAGCTTTAGTTGTTGATGGCCCCTCTTAATTAATGTACCCCAAGAATCTAATGAGATAAAATTTAATGGGAATACCTGCTGGTGGGTATGTTACAGAGGAATGGGTTGAATTTTTTTTTAGCTTTCTTTTAAAAAAATATTTATTTTGTTAAATATTTACCAATTATGTTAAAAATTTTTAACGTTCATTTTTTAAAATTTTGAGTTTCAGATTCTCTCCTTCCCTCCCACTCCTCAGACTCATTGAGAAAGGAAGCAATATAATATCAATTATATGTATGAAGTCATATAAAACATTTACATATTAGTCATGTTTCAAAAAAACTAAACAAAAAGAAAAATAAAGTGAAAAAAGTATGCTTCAGTCTGCACTCAGACTCCATCCATTCTGTCTCTGAAGGTGGAAAGCATTTTTCATAATATGTCCTTTGGAATCATCTTACATCATTGTCTTGAACAAAGCAGCTAAGTCTTTCACAGTTGGTCATCATTCCAATGCTGCTGTTACTGTGCGCAGTGGTTGTCAGTTCATATAAGTCTTCTTAGAGCACCACAGTATTCCATCCCAATCATAGACCACAACTTGTTCAGCCATTTCCCAATTGATGGGCATTACCTTAATTTCTAATCCTTTGCCACCATTTATAGCTGCTATAAATACTTTTGTTCAAATAGGTCCTTTTCCCTTTTCTTAGATTTCTTTGGATTAGAGACCTAGTAGTGGTATTTCTGGGTCCAAGGGTATGCACAGATTTATAGCCTTATGAATATAGTTCCAAATTGTTCTCCAGAATGGTTAGACCAGTTTGCAGCTCCACCAACAATTCTTTGGTCTCCCTCTTTTTCCCCTCTGACATTTATTTTCCTTTTCTGTTATGTTAGCCAATCTGATAGGCGTGAGATAGTACTTCAAAGTTGTTTTAATTTGCATTTCTCTAACCAGTAGTGATTTAGAACTTTTTTTCATGTGGTTATTGATAGCTTTAATTTTTTTCTTCTGAAAACTGCCTGTCCTTTGACCTTTTATCCAATGGGGAATGACGCTTATGTTTATAAATTTGGCTCTGTTCCATATATATTTGAAAAATAAGGCCTTTATCAGAGAAATTCTCTGTAAAAAATTTCCCCCCATTTTCCTACTTTCCTTCTAATTTTGACTGCATTGGTTTTGTTTGTGCAAAACCTGTTTGATTTTATGTAATCAGAGTTGTCCATTTTACTTTACATGATCCTCTCAGTCTCTTGCCTAGTCATAAACTCTTCTCCAAAAATTTGACAGGTAAATTTTTCCCTGCTCCCCTAATTTACTTAAGAAATCCCCCTTGGGTGGCTAGGTGGCACAATGAATAGAGCACTGGCCCTGGAGTCAGGAGGACCTGAGTTCAAATCCAGCCTCAGACACTTAACACAAAACTAGCTGTGTGACTTTGGGCAAGTCACTTAACCCCAATTGCCCTCCAAAAAGCAAAAAAAAAAAAATCACCCTTTATGTCCAAATCAGACAAAATCACCAAATCACCTTTATGTCCAAACCCAGAAATGGGTTGAGTTTGAATTAGATAAATGACCAGGTTCATTCCAATTCTGAAATTCTGTTATTTTTTCCAACTAGTCACTGAGGTGACCAGTCATATAAATACTAAGGCCTGTGTTGTGGAATTCCTAGAGTGGGCAGGTAGTAGTCGCGCTTTATTTTGAGGGGGAAAAATTGTGATATTCTGAAAAATAAGTAAAGAAAGAAAATAAGCAACATTTTTTCAAAATAGTTCTTATTTTCTCATTTACATCTGTAATTTCTGAACAGCTCTCTCTTGGTTTCTGATTGACCTATAGCTTCTGATACTTTATCCCTAAGGTCAAGGAAGGTAGAGGTATCCATGCCAACACCCTCATTTTATATATGAGGAAATTGGTCCTCAGAGAGGGGAAGCAAATGTCACCCCACTTCTGTTGGGTGGATGCTGGCATATTATGATCAGAGTAAAGGTCTTTCTAGCCCTTGCACAGGAGAAAAGCCTAGAGGAATCAAAAGAATAGTAGGAGACAGCTTGGCATAGTGGGCAGGCAAGTGAACGTGGAGTCAGAAGAACCGGAGATGCTGAAGGGCTGTGTGACCCCAGCAACGTCGCTTAACTTCTCTGGCCTTAGTTTCCTTGTCTCAGATGAGGGGGTTGACCCATTGACTTCTAGAGTTCTCCCTGGTATAGATACATGATCCTGTGACATTTATGTGCCTTGGTTTCATCTTCAAACTACAGGGTGGGGGACTAGACCTCTGTGAATCCTTCCAGCTCCAGATGGGTGATTCCTGAGCCCCGTTAGTCTCTAAATCGTAATGCTGTTGTTTCTTTGGCAGGAAGCCCGACTCAAGCTCCCCATTCTTTCAGAAGAGCAAGTGATCATGGAGGCTGTTGCTGAGAACCCCATTGTCATCATATGTGGGGAGACAGGGAGCGGGAAGACCACTCAGGTGCCGCAGTTTCTGTATGAAGCTGGATATAGCAGGTATATGCCAAATGACTCTCACAGGACATCCCCCACCATGGCTTCTCAGGCTCCAACATGACCATTAGAAGCTGTTGCCAGAGCTAGATTCTGTATTGAAGTCTTGATTTCATCATAGACACATTTGCACAAAGAGGATTTGCTCTCATGTGGGACCCATAGATCCCAGCTTTCTGGGTCCTTGCTAGGGATGGTTTAGTGGGTAAGGCTTAAGGAGTGGAGATAAGGGAATTGTGGCTGCTTTCACCCACTCCAGAGAAAGTTGGATCTGGGCAGCCTCAGCATCTGCACCTGGCACTGTCTTCCCATGCATTCTGGTATGGAGGGCCACTGGGTTCTCAAGGAGTGGTTCAGTGGATGGTTGGTTCTGGTAGGTCCTACCCAGCTGGAAAGGCTTAGAGGACCAGCTAGCCCTCCAGTTGTATCTAAAGGTTACTCAGCCAAGTTCAGAGAGGCTCATCTCCATGGGGGCTTCCCCGGGATGGAGTCTTCTGGCCACCCAAGCTGATGAACACCCTTTACCAAGGCATAGGAGAGTTAGGATGATCCATGTCTGTGCAAGGACAGCTCCTGTGTACAAATCAGAGATCACTGGAGGTTCCACTGTTAGAACTTCTACAAAATGTGTGCCCTGGCTCACAAATGATCTCGCTTTGGGGAGAGGGGAGATTAGCACTTTACAAGTATTATCCCATTTGATCCTCACAGCAACCCTGAGAGGGAGGTGCAGTTATTATATCCCTATTTTAAAGATGGCAAACTGAGGCAGGCAGAAGCAAAGTGACTTTCCCAGGGTCACCCAATTAGTAAGTGTCTAAGGCTGAATTTGAACTCGGGTCTTCCTGACTCTAGTGTTCTCTGCACAGTGGTGCCAGCAGCTGCCTTAGCTAGGATTGAGCTGCTGTATAAGGAGGGGTGGCTGCAGCTCCGCTCCCTCAGAAGGTGAGCTCCTTGCAGACAGGGACTTTGACTTTTCTTTGTATCTCTATGACTCATGAATGTTGTAGCCCAGTTTGACAGAATGAAAGAATCTGATACAACAAACACTTTTTTGTTCTTTGTTTTCACATTTCCCTCTCTCCCCTCCCCTCCCTTCCCTCTCTCTTATGTCTTAAAGTCCTTTATAATTGTGTTGTGGTTGTTTTTTAAAGGGGAAGGGAAAATAGTTCTGCAGAACAAGTCCAATATATCAAAAAATCTGACATTATATGCAGTGCTCCATACCCATGGTCCCTCACTTCTGCAAAGAAGGAGGCAGGCATCTTCTCATATTCCTTTGGGACCAAACAACAGGTATTAAATGTCTGCTAAGTTTAGAGCACCATTCTAGGTGCTGGGGATTCTGGGACAGAAAGGAAACAGACCCTGCCCTCTGGGAGCTTACATTCTAATATAAGTACCAGATAAGTAAATTCTTATCAATTTGTGAAAGTTGAGGTGTTAACTGCTGGGGTGTAGGTGGAGGCTTCCCAGAGCAGGTGTTACCCTAGCTGAGCTTAAAGGCAGCCTTCTGAGAGGCAGAGGTGAGAGGAGACTACATTCTTGACAGGACATGTTCTGAAAGCAGGCTGGAACCAGGCTGTGAGGGGCTTGAAAGAAGCCATGTCCCTTCCTGTGTTTAGGACGTCAGCTGCTTCGTGAGTCTCAGCTGGGTGCCAAAATAAGGATTTCAAGAAGCCTCTGTGTTTCCACTGAGGAATTTGTGTAATTGCTTCAAGCTGGTTCTAGCACAGCCTAGTGGAAAGAATGCTGAATTTCACATCACAGATCCTGCATTGGAATCCTGGCTCTGCCACCCACTTACTTACCTGTGTGACCTTGGGCACCAGCCAACCCCTCTGGGCCTCACTGTCCTCATCTTGGGAATGAAGGAGGCTGAATTCAGTCACTTCTAAGGTTCCTCGATAGAAATATATGATTTATATTATATAAACATAGTATATTAGAGGCTCTAAATATATGATCCCATGTAACAGCGACTTGAGATGTGTTGGCATTTACATGCCCCAGTCGTCTGCCCAGGAGACAAACCCTTCATGTTCTATTCTGTTCGGTGAACATTTAAGTATCTATCTAGGAGGCACCATAGGGCATTCCGGGGCTACAAAAGCTATCGGGGAACAGCCCCTGGCCTCAAGGAACTTAGCTTCTCATTACTTAAGCCATGGTGGCTTCTGCTGAGTTGGCCTCCTCAGACCGAGAGCTTGCCTACATGAGGTGCTGGGAATAGCTTCTTAGGAAAGCATTTGGTTATTGATTTCCACCCAGAGCTTCCTGCTCACTTGCTCACGGGCTCTGGGTTGGTGCCGGGTTGTAACATCCTTCCCTGAGGACGTCTGCATCTAGTTGAGGAATAAGGGTATGTGGTTTTGAGACAGGTGAGCCCCTGGTTTCCATACACTGAGTCTAGATGGTCTGTTTTCTCTCTGGTCTTCATGGAATACTGTCTTCTGGCAGAACACGAGCTTCGTGAAAAGAGGGCAAGGAGATGTTTTGTTTTTTGTCTTTGTATTCCTAGCTCCGTGCTTGGCACACAGCAGGCACTTAATAATTGCACCCTGGAACAAATTGAACGGAGCAGATACTTTTGTGTTCTTTTTTCCGGTGGATCACTTAGGCCCTGAGTTTCATATAATTTTCTCTAGGTTATCTACATTAACAAAAAAGAATAGGGCCTAGATCATCCACGTATAACTTTTTTGACTCTAGAATACATCCTTCTTTAATGCAACCACTTGTCCCTTAATTTTGTCGTGCTTGGTTGGGCTAATGATAGACTAGGTCTCCGTTCTGTGGTCATGTGCCAGTCTGGGAGGGGCGGGCTGCGTGAGTATGTAAGCTCTTTGAGGATAGAGACTGTGTCATTTTTGTTCCCTTATCTCCAGTGCCTGCCACGTAGTTGGCACTTCGTAAGTGCTTACTTCTTGGTTGATTGGGAGGCAGAGAGCCCCCCTGGGGTTTCTCGTTTGTTGTAGCTCCTGTATTGGCTGAAGAGGAGTCACCAGCTTAGAGCTAATTCTTTCCCTTTCACTGGGCAGCGACGGCCTCATCGGGATTACTGAGCCTCGCCGAGTGGCTGCTGTGGCCATGTCCCAGCGGGTGGCCAAGGAGATGAACCTTTCCCAAAGGTGAGAGTGAAAGCTCACATCCTTCCTTGCCCTGCAGGACCATTGAGGTGGGGGCTGGGAGGTGGGTGGAAGGAGGTCAGAATGTGGTTCTTTTGTATTCTTTTTCTATCATGAGAAAATTAGGAAGCTGTCTATAGTTCACGACCTAACCAAGTGCACATGGCATCAACACATTCATTTGAGCAGTGATCCCACACTTCTCTGGGCTCAGCACTAGGCTGGTTCCTGGCAGGAGTCACAGAATTCCATAGTCCATCCTGTAGCATGTAAAGATGCCCCAGTGACTAGAAAAGCTACTGGTATGTCAGGCTGTCTTACGGAGGTATAACAGCTTAGAACAAAGAGACGATAGTCTCATCAGACCTCCCAGCCACGGCACGAGGATGGTATCCAGATCGGGGATCACAGTTTAGAAGAAGTGTTGTTGAGCTGTCGTGTCTCTGGAGAAGAGGAGCCCAATGGTAAAGGGCCACACATGACTGAGTGAAGGCAAGGGGGGTGTTGGGCCAAGAGAAGGGAAGGAGGCAGGATGGGGGACGAGGTGCTGAGGGCTGTTCTGTGACAGACTGTGTGAGCCATGAGGCCAGAACGAGGGCAGAGGGATCCAAGTGTTAGGCTTGATACAAGAAAAAAGCTTCCTAGCCATTCAAGGCAGTGGGTTCTTCCTTATTGGAAGATTTCAAACAGGAGCCACTTCCTTGAATTTCAGAATTGGCTGGGTTCTGAGAGCCCATCTATCCAGGTGGAGACTTGAATAAGAAGCCCCATCACAACACGTCCACAGGTGCTTCAGCCTTTTCCTGAAGATGCCCAGCCAGGAGGGAGCCTGCCGTCATACTTTTGGGCAGCACCTGCCCTCAAAGGGTGGACAGTTTACTGGGGGAGACATGGCCCAAAGCTAGAGAAAATGAAAGCAACATGGAAGTGAGAAAAGAAGCTGGATTTGTTAGGGGGTGACCTTGGGCTTCTTGGAAATTTGTGAGTGAGGCTTGGGGAGCTGAGCGGCCCTCCTGGGCTATCCAGCTGGCTGTGAGCTGAAGAGCCTCTCTGGCTTCAGAGTCTGAGGGGCTCAGGCTGCACCTGCCCCCTGGACTCTGGCTGTTCTTTGGGAGATGTGATTGCCCCAAAGCACCTGCTGGATAGTGAGTACGGATGTTTCCTGCACAGGGTGGTTTCCTACCAGATCCGATATGAAGGGAACGTGACAGAGGACACCCAAATCAAGTTCATGACAGACGGAGTCTTACTCCGAGAGATCCAGAAGGTAGGCTGCTTACCATTCCTTCCATCTCCTGGTGTGGCTGGCATTCCTATTTCCACAGTGCTTTGAGGTTCACAGTTCTTTACTAGTGGACATGTTGTCTCCTCCCAGTAGAGCGTAAGCTTTCAGAGGGCAGGGAATGTTGGGATTTTTGTCTTTGTGCTATCTGCCAAAAGCAGTGCTCAGCACACTTTAGGCATTTAATAATTGCTTGTTAAATTGAATTGTTGAAATTCTAAGAAGAGAGCTACCCATGGGGAGGAGGAATTGCTTGGGGGTGGGGGGTGGGTGTTGTACCTGAGAAACTACCTCTTGGTCGCTGCCCGTGGGAATTCTTTCTTTCTGAGAGAAGGTGTTCTCTTAACCTTAGCCTGGACCACCAAGGACGTAGCAGGGAGATCAGGAACACTAGGGATCAAACTCCACCTCCGGCCCTTACAACACTAGCTGTGTGATGCTGAGCAAACCACTTGACCTCTCTCTTGAGTCCCAGTTTCCTCACCTATGAAATGGAGATACTAAGACCAGTATGGCCGACCTTCCTAGGTTGTGAAGCTCACATGACGCATTGGATATAAAGCTCTTCAAAACCTTGAGTGATAAAGAAATGGCCATGTTTTAAAATCAGTACTGTTATTTAATCTCAGGTGCAGGAGCATGGGGGCAGGCAGGCCACCTGTTCTCTTGGTCCTCCTGAGATAGATCAGCAGACCAGGACACTTGGGCTTTGCCCCATGGGCATTTCACCCAAGTGGAAAAGTGGGATGGATTTCAGGTGAAGCAGCCAGCCTGGAGGCTTGGGTTTGAGCCCCATCTCCAGGCCTGCCCACCTGCTAGAATGGTGTCAGTACAAGGCTTCACCTTCCCTCATGCGTCTCCATTTTTCTCTACAAAATGGGAAGATCCCTTCTGTTCCACAGGCAGTTCATGGAATCGTGGGAAGGGACCGCAGAGGCCTTCATGTCCAGTGTCCTCATTATGGAGGAGAAGCTGAGGCACAGAGAGGTTCCTTGCCCAGCGTCACACAGCTCTTGTTGGAACCCAGGGCAGAATGCTTGTAGATGGATTGCTTGGTTAGTGATCAGCCAAGTATGTCACCATGGGCTGTCACTGAGCTAAGAAGATGTTGTCAGGGCCAGCCACCCACAGATCTCATACTCCCCTGAGTATTTTGTTTTCTCTTTCCTCTCCAGGATTTCTTACTCTCCAAGTACAAAGTAATCATCATTGATGAGGCCCACGAGAGAAGCGTCTACACGGATATTCTGATTGGCCTCTTGTCTCGAATCGTGTCTCTTCGGGCAAAGGTGTGAGCGCCAGGGCAGGGGAGGAGAAGGTGCTGGTCCTACTGGCTCTTCTCCCGGGGCTTTCTAGGGCTTCCTTTCTACAGTAAGGAGCGCAGTGGCGATGACGGACGTTCACACGGTGCTTCAGAGCTCACCCAGCACTTTACTCGGAGCAGCCAGGTTTGGTTTGGCTTGTTAATGCAGTATTTCATGTGATGAGCAGCATTGCATGGTGAATAGAGAGGAGGCCTCAGACTGAGGAAGTTTACATGCTGCATCTGGGTGACCCTGGACAGGCCACTTAACCTTCAGTCGCAGGCCTAGCATCTTCAGTGTGGAGCTGGGAAACCTTGAAGGCTATAAGGCCCCCTCCCTCCTTTCATGGAGGAAACAGGCCCAGTGGTTTAAGTGACTTGCCTGGTGTCTGAGGCAAGATTTGAACCCAGATTTTCTTGACTCCATGTCCAGCACTGCTGTGTTTATTTTGCTGGGCCACCTTTCTAGCTCCAGAAGCTGGGAGGGACCTTGTTTTACAGAGGAGAAAACTGAAGCCCAAGGAATATTTGAGGCAGAATTAGAACCCAGGTCTGCCGACTCCAGAACATTTTTTTTTTTTTTTTTTTTGCTTTTTGGAGTGGGGAGGGTAGAGCAATTGGGATTAAGTGACTTGCCCAAGGTCACACGGCTAGTAAGTGTTAAGTGTCTGAGACCAGATTTGAACTCGGGTCCTCCTGACTTCAAGGCCGGTGCTCTATTCACTGCACCACCTACCCTCCCCAGAACAAAGTTTTAAAAGAATTATCAGTCCCTTTGGTCTTTCACAGCCGTCATTGTCTGGTTTCAGGTATCTCTCCTCCCCCTGCCCCCTTCCCCCATTTGAATCTTTCTTTGTGACAAAGAAAGAGCTTAAACAAAACCAGCCAACAGTGTCTGCAGCCTTCTTTTCCAGTAGACCCCCTGCCTCCACCCAAGAGGATGGAAGTATTTCAGTTAAGATCCATGTTTATTAAAAACCTAATAATTATCAACAGAAAATGTACAAATAGAGAAAATCAGAAGCATAGTCCCTCACAAAATCATCACTGAACTCTGCACTTGGCACCAGGGGGTGACACGTAGCCTTTCCCTGGTTTTCCTGTTTCCTGGGGATGATGGCTTCCACACAGAAAACACCTCATGTATTCTTCAGTCTCTGTCTCCATGTTGGGTCTCTGTTGCCCCGCTTTCTCTTGACTCCTGTCTCGCGTCCCTTGGATTCAGCCAGCCTTTCTCAGGGGCCCTTGTGGGCGGAGCCCTGCATTGGGCCCTCTGTGGTGATGGTCTTTTATTACATGACCAAGATGGTTAGCTGAAGGCAGGCAATGGGTTCCTCCCGACACATTCAGGGTCCTTTTTTGGGGTTTGAGTTTCTGATGCCAGCAGTGGGCAGAGATACCTAGTCCTGAACCGATGGAGCTTAGCAGTCGCTGTGGAATTAAGTGCCCCATCTCTGGCCTGGCAGGATTCCCTTTTGCTCCCCTGTTGACTGCTTTCCATGGAAGCCTGAGAAGGCAAGGGCCACCGGGCAGTGGAGGAAAGACCTTTATAGACCCGCTGCTTTCTTCCTTTATAAATGTCATCAGAAAGGGAGAGCACTGTATTCTAGCTGCTTCCTCTGCAGCTGCAGCAGTGGGTGGGACCCTGTCAGGATTTGGGAACATCTGGATTTGTTAAGTCATTTCTAAATGAGTGAACTGAAAAGCAGCTATTGAGCTGCCCGTGGGCTGAGCTGTGCATTGAGGAGCAGCTTCCTGAGGCCTGACCAGGGCCCTCCTCCCTCTCAGTTGAGTGCCCCAGTGCTAGACCCAGCATGATGGTGGTGGGTCTGTGTCTCTGCAGAAGCAGCAGCCCCTGAAACTCTTCATCATGTCAGCTACTCTGCGAGTGGAGGACTTTACCCAGAACTCCCGGCTCTTCTCAGCACCTCCCCCTGTGGTAAAGGTAAGCTCCCTCATTGTTGTGCCAGTATTCTTGGTAGACCCTGCTGGGAGGGGTCGGGGTGGGGGGGGGCAGCTCCTGGCCTGGATGGGAAGGAAGCAGGGGAGGGCCTTGGGCTGGAGCCCCTAGGAATGTTCCATTCTGACCACCCATGAAAAATGGGGGCTTGTTTGCATTTGGTCACTGGGATTGAATTTAGGAATGTGGCCCATCCTGGGCAAGATGCTTAGGCCCACCCTGTCTGGGCCTCAGTTTCTCCATCTATAAAATGATGAGTTTACCTTGATGACCTTTAAGGCCCTCTCAGTTCATAAATCTGTGTTCCTATGACCTTTCCTTGGTAATAAACTGAAAGGCCAGAGAAGCATGCATTGCTACCCATGTTGTTGCCTTGGAGAGGGCAGGGACCTCAGAATTTGGCTGCTCTGCCCTGTGCAAGGAACCCCACCAAGTGCTTGGAGAGCTCCCGTGCTGGGGGATTCACTGGCTCCTGATGCCATGCAGCCGCACTGGTCTGTGCCTCCCTGACACTGGCTGGTTGTTGTTGTTGTTAGGTGGACTCCAGGCAGTTCCCTGTGACTGTCCACTTTAACAAGAGGACACCGCTCCATGACTACAGTGGCGAGTGCTTCCGAAAAGTCTGTAAGATCCACCGAATGCTGCCTCCAGGTGAGGGGTCAGCCTGGACAGCCGCCGTGTGTCTTTTGCAGCTATTGCTGTAGAGGGCCCGGGAGGCTGATTTTGTTGCCAGGTAGCCTTGGGATTACAGGCATGTCCCTTTTCTCCTCTGTAAAATGGGGGTGATGGTGCATACCCTGCATGCTTCACTAGATGATTTCACAGGACCTCAGAGCCAGGAGAGAACCTGAAGGGTTTTCTTGACCAGTCTGTACCTGAATAAGAATCCCCTTCTGGAAGGCCTCAAGGGAGGCTAGGTGGCACAATGAATAGAGCACTGGCCTAGGAGTCAGAAGGGCCTGAGTCAAAGCCAGCCTCAGACACTTGACACTTACTAGTTATGTGACCCTGGGCAAGTCACTTAACCCCAGTTGCCTCAAAAAAGAAAAAAGAGCCCTAGTGAAGGGGAGTTGCTCTGCTTTGGGGCAGTGCTGCTGTCATACTCTTCCCTCCTTGGCTCCTGGTTATGTCCTCTTTGGCCTAGCAGAGTCCATGTAATTCCCCTTCAGGGTGAGGCCTTTCACATGAGCTGTCGTTTTCCCCCCGCCCCCTGAATGTTCTCTCCAGCCATGAAACTGTAGGGGTAAAAGTGCTTTGGAAAGGCCAGAGCACCGCATCCAGCTGGATGTCTGGCACCTTTGTTTGGTGCCAGCTGAGCTCAGGTCTTGTGGCCTTGAGACTCTGACATCATCAGTTCCTGGTCTTCTTTCTCTCAGGAGGTATTCTGGTGTTCCTGACGGGGCAGGCCGAGGTGCACTCTCTCTGCCGAAGACTCCGAAGGGCCTTCCCCTGCCATAGAGGCAGCACCAGAGGTAGGCCAGCCACTGGGACAGAGGGGCACAGGGAGGAGAGGACAGCTCTCCTCAGACACTAGTGGGGCATCAGTGCAGGCCGCAGTGGGCACTGGTGAGGGCATTTGTTCCCAGCCTGTGCCTCTGAGGGTACCACATCCAAGGCTAGACAGGGGGCAGGGGATGGGTGTGGAAGGCTGCCTAGGTCTTTGAAAAGCATGGTAAGGAATCAAGCTTGGCCTCACTTTTTTTTTTTTAAAGAAACAGAAGAAAAAGAGGATTCTGTTGAAGAAATGAGAAAATTCAAGAAGTCACGAGGCAAGAAGGCCCCTGTGGTATGTTGGCAGCTCTGGAGGTAGTCAGGGTGGGACCTGGCCTGGGCCTCCTTCTCTTTGCCTTCAGCCTGCCCGTGCAGCCTTGGGGGGAAGCCCTTTCACCAGCATAGAAACCAAGACCTGCCCTGAGACTTTCTGCTCAGCCTGAGGCAGGAGCCTTTGGCCTGTCCTTGGCCTAGACCTAATGGAGAAATGTAACCCTGGGCCCCTTTGCCAACACTCAGCCTGGGGCTCCCACAGAAGCCAAATCACTTGGTCTGGCTCTTTCCTCGTGCTGCTCACAGTCTTTTGCATGGGTCCCTTCCTCAGCTTCATTCAATTCAGTTCATTTCTTTTTTTTTTTTTTCATTTTTCAAATGCTTTATTAATTTCTGATTTACATCATTTCCGCCAGATTTTGAGTTGCAAATTTTCTCCCCGTTTTTCCCTTACCCACTACCCCAAAATAGCCATCCCAGAGGATATCCCTTCCTCCAGTCTGCTCTCTCCCATATCTTCTCCCATACCCCTTTCGACTTTTCCAGTAGGGCATGGTGGATCTCTATACCCCAGTGCCTGTATATCTTATTACCCAGTTACATGTAAAATGATATTAATAATAGTATATATGTGTGTGTGTGTGTGTGTGTATATATATATTTAAACATTTGATTTTAAAACTTTGAATTCCAGATTCATTCCCTTCCTCCCTTGTCACCTACCCTTACTGGGAAGATAAGCACTTCAGTATAGGTTGTACATGTGTAGCTAATGCAAAACAATAACATAGTAGATATATTGTAAAAAACTGACTATATTTCCCTACCTCCTATCCCACCTCCCACTTGTTCTATTCTCTACTTTGATCCCGTCCCTTTTCAAAAGTGGATGCTTCCAACTTTCTTCCCCACTATCCTCCCCTCCCTTCCATCATCCCCCTTCTTATCCCCTTCCCCCCTACTCTCCTGTAGGCTGATACCCTATTTAGTGTGTATGTCATTCCCTCCCCAAGTCAGATTCAATGGGAATAAGGTTGACTCATTTCCTTTTGCCTTCCTATTCTTCCCCTCCATTGTAACCATTTCCCCTTGCCTCTTCTATATGAGATAGTTAACCCCATTCTGTCTCTCCCCATCTCCTCTCATTATATTCCTCTCTCACCTCTTAATTTCACCTTTTAAGTATCATCCCTTCCTATTAAATTGGTCCTGTGCCCTCTATCTATGTATACCTGTAATCATATATACGCACATTCATATATGTATTCATATGCCCATATACCCTCATATATAGACATATATATGTGTGTGTGTGTGTATATATATATATATTTCTATTCCCTTCAACTATTTTCATACTGAGAAAAGTTTCATCAGTTGCAATTATTGTTTTTCCATGTAGGAATGTTAATACTTCAACTTTGATAAGTGGCTTATGATTTCTTTTCCCTGTTTACCTTCTCAAGCTTCTCTTGTTTCTTGTATCTGAATGTCAGATTTTCTATTCAACTCTGGTTTTTTCATTAAGAATGCTAGAAAGTCCTCTATTCCACTGAATGAGCATATTTTCCCCTGAAACATGATATTCAGTTTTGCTGGGTAGGTGACTCTTGGTTTTAATCCCAGCTCCTTAGACCTCCAGAATATCATATTCCAAGCCCTTCGATCCCTCAGTGTAGAAGCTGCCAGATCCTGGGTTATCCTGATTGTGTTTCCACAATATTCAAATTGTTTCTTCCTGGCTACTTGTAATATTCTCTCCTTAATCTGGGAATTCCGGAACCTGCTATAATATTCCTAGGAGTTTTCTTTTTGGGATCTTTTACAGGAGGTAATTGGTGAATTCTTTCAACCTCGATTTTGCCCTCTGGTTCTAAAACATCAGGGCAGTTTTCTTTGAGAACTTCCTGGAGGATGATTTCTAGGTTCTTACTTTGATCATGGTTTTCAGGTAGTCCAATAATTTTTAAATTATGTCTCCTGGATCTGTTTTCCAGGTTAGTGGTTTTTCCCATGAAATATTTCACATTGCCTTCTACTCTTTCATTTGTTTCGATCTGTTTAACAGCATCTTGATTTCTCATAAAGTCATTAGCTTCCATTTGCTCCAATCTAATTCTGAAGCAATGATTCTCCTCATTGAGCTTTTGAGATTCTTTTTCCATCTGGCAAATTTGGCTTTTTAAGGCATTATTCTCTTCATTGCCTTTTTGAGCCTCTTTTGCCATTTGAGTTAGTCTATTTTTTAAGGTATGATTTTCCTCAGTCAGGCTGTTGACTCTCATTTCGTAATTTTCTTGCATCGTTCTCATTTCTCTTCCCAATTTTCCCTCCACTTCTCTTATCTGCCTCTTAAGGTCCTCTATGGCCTGTAACCAGCTTGTATTTTCCTTTGAAATTTTTGGTGCAGGAGTTCTGACTTCACTGTCTTCCTCCTGTTCCGTGCTTTGCTCCTTTTTATCACCAAAATAGGAGTCTAATATTGGACTCTTCTGTCTGCTTTGTTTCCTTTGCCTGGTCATGTCGCCCCTCAGTCACTTGACCCCTGGGCTTTTTGCCACAGTAGAACTCTGCCACCAGACAGGGGAGCTTTCGTCCCAAATGCTGGGGTTTTCTCAGCTGCCGGAGGTATTAGATGGGTGCCCTCTCTGAGGTCTCCACATGCTCTGGCAAGCTGGACACACACCGCAGGACCTACCTCCACCCTAGACTGCAATCCAGATCCAAGAAGGTTAAAGCAAGAACGATTACCCCTCAGACTGGTCTCTTGGTCCCCCTACACTCTGCAGTCCAGGAGCTGAAGCTTCACCATGGCGCCAACTGAGTCAAGGCTCTCAGCACTCCCACTTACTGAGTCCCAAAGTCCAGACTGCACTGACCTCTCACTTTGTCCTTCGCGTCTATGTGTTGATAAATCTGGAAATGGCCACAGCTGCTGCCGATCTGGAGCCCCTCTGGCCTGGGCTGGTCAGGCCCGCCCTGGGGCTAAAGCCTCAGCGTGGGGCTGGGCTTGGCTCCCAGAGCACTGCACTGGCTGATTCCTGCCGGGCTGTCCTCAGTGGGAGGTTAGCTTTTCTGTGTCATTTTGTGGGTTCTGCAGCTCCAGAGTTTGTTCAGAGTCCCCTTTTACATGGATTGGGGAAGGTAGAAGCTGGAGCAGCAGAGGTCCTGCTTCTACTCTGCCATCTTGGCTCCGCCCCCCAATTCAGTTCATTTCACCAAACAGCATGGGCCAGGAGAAAAACCTCAGACTGTATGCAGAGGGTTCAGCTCTCGCCTCTAACACTTAATACCTTTGTGACTGTGTTCAAATCGCTTCACCTTTGTGGGCCTCAGTTTCCTCATCTGTAAAGTGAGAGTAGGTTGGCCTACATGGCCTTTGGGTCTCCAGTTCCTCTTGCGTTAGGTACCAGAAATTCAGAGACACACCTGAAGCTGCCCTTGTTTTCAAGGAGCTTACATCCTGCTTGGTGGGGGTGGGGATGAGTACTCGCACAGCCTCTGCATGTTCTGCCCCTGCTCCCATCTGTAACCCTGGACTGGCCCCTTTCCCAATCGTCTGCCCAGATTTGCCCTGGAAGCCACATTTCCTAGGTGTGGTTATGATTTTGAGTTTGTAATGAAAATCAGATTGAAATGTTTCTAAAGCATTTCTGAGCCTGTTCCCTTTTGGAACAGGTCAGTGAACATCCCTTGCATGGAAGCCGGGCCCTTGGGAAGTTAGTTTTCCCTCCCCACTAAGGACCAGACTTTCTGGATCCCATCGTGCTGGTGGGGGTCAGTGACTGGGGACTTCCACTAAGCAGGATGCTGACTGAAGAGCGCCCCAGTGTCCTGGCGCCACCATGCCGAGCACTAATGCAGCAGGCATTAATACTTAATATACAGAGAGGCGCCCCTGGTCTGCCAGCCGATAGCTGCCCTCTGCACCTGTCCCAGAGACATCAAAGCAGTCTGGGCTTCCCTTAAGTGGATAGCTCGTGGATAAGTAGGTCCTCAGGCCACCAGGGCATTAGAAAGAGAAAACCTCTTCGTTCTGCGCTGATGACAGGAAGTCTGGCTGATTTCTCACATGCCCTTAAAGCCACATGGACTTTTTTTACCTGGAGGAGATAGCTAGACCTAGTATTGGGGTATCAGATGCTGTGCTCGAGAAGACACAGACTTGATTCAAGGCTTTGGGGTTCTTAACCTGGGCTCCACAAATTTGTGTGGGGAAGGAACATTCTATCATTATTTTCACTAACCTCTAACTTTGAGGTTTTCATCTGTGTGTCCTGGTCCTCCTGGGCAGTGTCTGGTGAAGCCTATGGACCCCTTCTCAGCATCCTGGTTTTAAATGCAAAGAATCAAAGTTTAGAGTCTAGGGCAGCCTCCCTGGTATAGATGGATAGACCTGTAGAGGACTGAGCTGGAAGCCCAAATCCGTGTGTGACTGTCTGATTGGTGACTGATGACAAAGGAAACCAATTCTATTGAAATTTAGTTATCATCATGTGTTTGATTTCTTAAAAAAGTTCATGGACCCAGGTTAAGGTCTCCCCCTCTAATTGCTTCAGTTATTTCACAGCTGTATTCTGAGAAGGGCCCATAAGGCATCATCGGGCAGACAAGCCCCCGGACAGCAGGTGGTATCGATCTCTCTTCTCCCCTTAGGCGCTGCCCAAAATCGATCTGGATAATTATTCAGTGATGCCCGTGGATGAAGGAGACGAGGACAGGGAGTCAGAAATGGATGAGGAAGAGGATGTCATGGGATCTGATCTCGACCTAGACCTGGGAGATGGGGGAGCTGAAGAAGGTTGGCCTCCAGAGGGTTTTCTCCCCGAAGTCCCCGTAGCAGGGCCCCTTCTCTGTCCTGGGGCCGGCTGCACTTGGCTTCCACAGCGGGCTCCCATCTCTGTGTGGTGTGGTGAGAGCTCCGGACTTGGGGTCAGGAGGGAGCTGGCTTAGACTCCCCTGCAGACACTTCCTGGCTGTGCCACTTTAGGCTAATGACACACCCTCTCTGAGTGTCGAGGCAGGTGCTCCCTCCCTCCCAGGATCATTGTGGGGATGGGATGAGATGAGGTCCACCAAGCACTTTGCAAACCTTCCTGTGATCAGCGTCCCCTAATGCTGTGGTGTAGTAGCCTATGTAGGCTTCTGGCCTGGACTCAGGAGAACCCACTGCTTATTAGATGCGTGGCCCTGGGTAAGTCACCTAAGTCCTTTAGCCTCTCCATGCCTCAGTTTCCCTCATTTGTAAAATGGAGATAATAATAGACCTATTGTGAGGCCCCAATGTGGTCACGTCTGTGAGGAGCTTTGCAAACCCATGTATAGAAATACTGGCAGCTCTCTTGTGGCATCCACATACATGGAGTTAGACCTTTTCATCCTTCATCCCTCAATGCTGCCTTAGATGAACCATCCCCAGCTCTGTTCCTCTTAATGCCAGCGTCATCATGAAGCGTGCACACTGATTGCCGAGCCTGGCACTGAGCCGGGAGAAGCCAGGTCCCTCCTGCAGCCCCTGTCCTCAAGGTGCTGAGAGCCTAGGGCCGCCTCCCTGGCATGCATGGATGGGCCTGTGGAGAGCCAGGCCAGAAACCCAAGGCACTGTGTGACCACCTGCTTGTCAGAGGCCTTCCTGCTCCCTTGGTGTGGACATCCCTGAGTAGGGCTCAGGCCCCAGCTCAGACACTTTCTTGCTGTGCACCTGGGCCAGCTGCTTAACTCCTACCCTCAATTTCTTCATCTGTAAAATGGGGGATCATAAGCATTTGCCCCACAGAGTTATTTGGAAAACACTTTGCAAAATGTGAGGTGTTCTGTGAGTGCCAACCATTAGAACATCCATATACACAGTTTCATGGGCAGCTAACAAAAAATGCTGTTAGTCTTAACGGTAGTTAACATTAGCATTCACAATTAATGCTAATAGATAAATACTCGTAGTCTTAATCATAATTAATATTCATGTTGATATTAATAACAGTAGTCTTCAGCATGCAGTCGCTGGGACCCGAACCCTGAGACCTGCTGGGAGTTCCCTGCCAGCTCCTTTGCCCTGACCTTAGCCCACTTGTTTTCTGTTACAGAGGAGAAGCCAGACGCCTCCCTCCCGCTTCATGTCCTGCCGCTGTATTCGCTGCTAGCTCCAGAAAAGCAAGCCCAGGTAAGGCTGTACACACATGTGGGCCAGGCTTGGTCTGCTCCAGCCCCTGGCCACTCTGAGGACTGCTCAGTTCCTCCTGGAGGCCACTCCTGGGCTTGCAGCAAGCCAGGGACAGGAGCCTCTCACTTTGCCCTCTAGAGGCTGGGCAGGAGATGCCTTTCACCAAGATGTCATGTTAGCAGGAGTTAAGCCACATGCTCATCTTGGCAATAGGAGGTCTCTGTTAAGAGACTGGAATGTGCTCATCCCTTTGCTGCCTGGAGGCAAGGGCAGGCTCACTGAGCTATGGAGGTCCCTGCCAGCATCTTCCATGGGCATGGGCCAGTGTGGGAATCTGTTTTGTTGAGATATACATATTTATTATGAGGGTTTTGTTTTTCCTTTTTGGAGAGGGAAGGGGAAGCAGCAAGAAATGCTTGTTATTTGGGGTGGGGAGACAGTGAATTTGGGGTTCAGTGATCTGAGCTCTACTACCAGTTCAGCCATTTAGTGGGTGTGTGGACATGCACTACCCATTTTCCCTCTTGGCCTCAATTTCCTCTTCTGTAAAATTAGAGGCTTAGATTAGACGGATGGCCTTGAAGTTCCTTCCTCTGTCTAAAAGTATGAGCCTGTCAGATGAGGTAGGACAGCTTAGGTTTGAATCTTGGCCTCCAAGGTCAGAACCAGAGCAGTGGGCAGACATTGCCGGAGTTGAGGTTGGCAGATAGATGTACAGCCCCAAAGTGAACCAGGCTGCTTGGCCAGGTGGTGCATTCTCCCTTGATGGAGCAGTCAGGAGGCATTTATGAAATACTAACTCTGTGCCAGGCACAGACTGAGTGCTGGGTGTACGGACAAGTCACAAGATAGTCCCTGCCCTCAAGAAGTTTTCAGTCTGCTGGGGGAGACTACTCTGGACACACCAGATAGTGTAGACTGGTGACAGTCTCGGAAAAGTCATGGGCCTTAGGGGGTTGGGAAAGATGATGGGACTTCAGCTGAGCCTGGAAGGAGCCAGGCTGGGCTCTTGTTGAAGTCTCTTTGGATGTGGATTGGACTAGACAGCTGCCGAGAGCCTGGGAAGTTCTGTGGTCTGTGATAGTGCCTGTGTGACCTTGGAAAGATCTGTCCTCTGAGACTTATCTTCTGGAAAATGTAGGGTTTGGGGTTTGCATTTGATGCTCCCTAAGGCTCCTTCCAACTCTGCAGCTGCTGTGGCCCTCAGTAGATTGATTCCCACTCGGAGGGTGCTGGGATCTAGCCCAGCTTCCAGAAGTGGAGATCCCAGTTGTACCAACAGGGCTTTGCTTTTCCCGATGCAGGTGTTCAGACCTCCTCCGGAGGGTTGCAGACTGTGTGTGGTAGCCACCAACGTGGCTGAGACATCCCTGACCATCCCTGGCATCAAATACGTTGTTGACTGCGGCAAAGTCAAGAAGAGGTTTTATGACAAAGTGACCGGCGTGTCCTCTTTCCGAGTAACGTGGGTGTCACAGGCATCAGCCGATCAGCGGGCAGGAAGAGCCGGGAGGACGGAGCCAGGCCACTGCTACAGGTAGGCAGGGCTGCTGGAGAGCAGCTGGCCAGGACTGGCCAGTGGGGAAGGGGAGTGAGAAGTACAGGGGGAGATGGTAGAGAGGGGATTAATGTTTGGAAAGAGCCCCAAGGACCTGGGTTCAAATCCTGTTTCTGCCACTGACTAGCTGTATGACCTTGGACAAGTCACCTAAACCCTGGGCCTCTCGATTCCTGATCTCTGAAATGAAGGTTTTGGCCTAGAGCGCCCCTTCAGGGTCCTTCTCAGTCCTAGATCTAGATGTTTGGGTTGTCCCCAGGGCTATCCCCAGAGCAGTCACTCTTCATCTGGCTTAGCTAGCAGTGACAAAGTGCCTTAAGGCTGTTTGATCCCTGTAGCAGCTCTGTGAAGGAGCTACTGACATTGGCCCCATTTTATAAATGTGGCAGCTGAAGCAGAGGCAGAGGTTAAGTACCTTGCCTGAGGTCCCATAGCAAACAAGTGGCTACAATGGCATTGGTACCCATGGCTGCCTGACTCCCATGGCCAGTTTTCATTATATAAATGGAAAGCAGCAATACACAGAATACTTTTATTATGTTTTGTTACTTTTTATTATGATCTCTACAAACATGAAGATTGCCATCTTCAAAGAAGAATAGAAAAGACAGTTTCTGTGTGAGACAATGAATTTTGATTGTGTAGCGTTTGGGTTTTTTAAGCGTATACTAAATTGAACACAGTGGTAGCAGTCCCACCTCTGTCACTTCTGTGTTCTCCTTAAATGTTTTATCGATGCTAATGACTCCCCCCTGAACCTCCCCCTCCTCCCTAAAGAAAAATACAGAGTAAATACAGTCAAGCAAGAAATAATGTGGATAGTCTCCCAAGGCCCTCCTCTTCCCCAGCCTGGCCCAGTGCTTAGAGTGCTGGATTTGGAGTCAGAAAGACCCAGGTTGGAATCCCACCAATACTTACTGGCTATGTAAGCCTCAGTTTCCTCATCTGTAAGATGGGCAGAATGTTTTCCTGAGGCTCGCATGCAGTAATTGCTATTGTGGGGGAAGGGTTCTAGAAGCTTCTCAGGACTGATCCTGGAGTCCCCTGGCACGGGGAGCGTTTGCATCCCACCAGGCTCTTAAGCGTCTCTCTGTCCCCCATAGGCTATACTCATCGGCCGTTTTCAGTGACTTTGAGAAGTTTTCTCCTCCTGAAATCACCCAGCGGCCCGTGGAGGATCTGGTCCTCCAGATGAAAGCTTTGAACATAGAAAAGGTGAGAAGTGGGGGTTGTAGGAGAGAAGGTGAAGCTCCCCAGAACAGAAGAGAAAGCACATGAGGCATGCCCAGCTTACTGCTTTCTCTCCTGGGCTGATTTCCTGAAGGGAAGAGAGACTTCTTAGGGTAGGAGATCTGTTTGGAAGGAGACTTGCTTCAGGCATCTGTGTGTGAAGCTTCTTGGCTAAAGGAAGAGAGGGTGGGGGCTCTCTAGGCTGCTAGATTGTGCACTGGCCCTGGAGTCAGGAGAACCTGAGTTCAAATCTGACCTCTGACACTTAACACCTACTAGCTGTGTGACCTTGGGCAAGTCACTTCATCCCAGTTGCCCTGTCTTCCCGCCTCCAAAAAACAAACAAACAAAAAGGAATAGAGGGCAAGTATGCATGCTTTTCACATCTGGAGATTCCTTGTGTCTTGGGAAGGTGGCTAAACACGCTGGATCTCAGAGACCTTGCAGTGTTGGACTGAGCCTCACAGAGGCAACATTTACCAGGCAAGGATGCCAAGTTTTCCATGTGGTTCAAAAACTTTAAAAAGGAAGTGGGCATTTATTTCATTCTTTGTAGTTTTCTTTGCGGGCCTTTGCCCACCTGGTGCCAATCATGTAGTGATGAATAAACTCCTGTTGATGCTGACCAGGGATGTAGGGAAAGCGGTAGAGAGAAGGCTTTGGGCTTGACACCAGGAAGAAGCTCGTTCGTAATTGGAGTGATCTCAGAGTTAAAGGGGAGTGCTAGGAGAGCCAGGGGAGAGCCGTACCAGGAAAACCTAGGTGGGGAGGATGATGGACAATACCAGAGGCCGCAGAGAGCTCCAGAAGGGTGAGAGGACTGAGCAAAGCCATCAGACCAAAAGGGCGCTGCTGCCTTTGGAGAGGGCAGTGAGAGCAGAAGCCACTCAAGTGCCCAGGTCCCCACTGGTGGCATTGTAAGGGTGTTGGTCACAACCAGGTCACAACCTCTGCGTCCTCGGCTCCAGCCAGACGCTTTCCCATTTGGCATCCATATTTCTTGATACCAGATCAGCCCACAAAGTCACATCAAGTCAGCAAGTTTCTGCTAAGCACCTGCTGTGTGCCGGGCACTGCCAAAAGCTGAGGATACAAAGACAAGAGGCAATCTTTGCCCTCAAAGAGCCCACAGTCTACAAATGATCATGTTCTAACAGTGTGGGGAGCCAGGCTTGGGGGAACCCTGCCTTCCCGTGGCAGAGCTGAGATGGTGTTAGAGGAGTCCTGCCGACCAGCAGCAGAGCTAAGAGAGAAGAATTAGGGGGAAAAGAGTTACTTACCCAGAGGCTGACGGTCATAAATGAGACGGGACTACAGGACGGTGGAAACAGAGTCAGCTTTGTTCAGCTGAGTCCAGCATATGTGGTGTAAAACTGCAGTCATCATAAGCCCCTATCTTTGGGATTACACCAGCGCCCTAGTTCCCATTCGCCTCATACGTGACAGCCGTGTCTCTGTCCTTGTCATCAGGGTACGAGTACCAGGCAGGATGTTCCAAACCTCCCTAGACCTCCCTAGGACAGGATGGAGTGGTCCCAAGACTTCTACCTAATACCATGTGGCTACAGTATGCTGGTTTCCCCTGAGAACACTGCGAGTGTCCTTGTTCCCTGGCCGGGAGCACGTGCCATGCTTCTCACGGGATGAGAAGCCCATGCCCGTGAGCCATCCTAGGGGATGGGGAGCCGATCTGGGCCTGGTTCGCAGGCTGCTATGCTGAGAGGGCTCATTCAGCCATCAGGGTCAGAGCCCCACTGGCCGTGGTCCTCTACACACCAGGGTGTAGATGGGACAACTTGGTGATAATCACTGAGGCGGACGTGCCAGCATTAAGGGACAGCTTCGTGTCTATTTACAGCATGGACTGTATCGTCCATGAGAACTCCAGGTGGCCCCTGGAACGTGGTGGGAGCTGGAGGCGGGACTCGGGTCCCTGGCCTTGCACCTGATGCAGACGGCATTCATTCTCATGCCTTTTCTCACCTCCCACAAATGCTTTTTATAGGTTGTCAACTTCCCGTTTCCATCCCCTCCCCCCATGGAGGCCCTGGTGGCCGCAGAGGAGTTGTTGACAGCGCTTGGAGCTTTGCAGGAGCCCCTGCAGACGGGACGGTAGGCTGGGCCCGGGTCTGTGGGCCCCACTGAGGGAGCATCTCCTACATCAGATATACAAAGGATCCAGGGTGACCTGAGTTCAGATCCTGCCTCACACACTCTCTTAGCCTCTGCCTCAGTTTCCTTGTCTGTCAGATGAGGAGGCTGGACTCCCATGGTCTCCAGTTTCCTTGTCAGCTCTCAGTCTGTGATGCCGTGATGGCCCCTTACCCCTCCACTGTCTTCCCCTGCCCCTTCTAAGGCTAGGAGTCATTCGTGGCATTTTTCTCCCTAGGCTGAAGCAGCTCCAGGGGGCAAAACTGAGTTGCCCGATCAGCCCCTTGGGGAGAACAATGGCCACCTTTCCGGTGGCACCCCGCTACGCCAAGATGCTGGCCCTCAGCCAGCAGCACGAATGCCTGCCCTACGTCATCACCATTGTGGCCGCCATGACGATCCGAGAGCTGTTCGAGGAGTTAGACAGGTGGGTGATGAGTGGCCGCGGATGTGCAGCTTGTGGCAGAGAGGGGTCTGCCATGGGCGGTCTGGACAGAGCAGCAGGGCAGCGTTCTGCTCGCCCCCATGGACTAAACAGATATGGCTTTATGATAAAAGATTTCCCAGAAGGGGAGGAAGGATGTGGGATGGGGTCGTCTTCCTGTTCTTTCAGCAAAGCCTAGAAGGCCATACCCGCACCTGTGGTAGAAGGCACTGTGGATCACATTCAGGGGGCAGGGCATTGTTCTGGACCAATGCTGAGCATGGGTGAGGCCGGGGGTCAGGAGCCCTGATTCTCATTCTGCTGCTGACCACGTTTGTGGCCTCTCTTGAGTCACTTGACATGAGTCTCCCTAGGAGGGTCTGGGCCTGACATTCCATAGGTAAAAACCTTTTACAACTTGGGTCTCCCCTTCTCAGCTACTTGTAGTCTTAGCCCAGAGCACCTCGAGATTCAGTGACTTGCCCAGGGTCACACGGTCAGCCTTTGAGAGAGGCAGGACTTCCTGACCCAAGGCTGGCTCTTTGTTCACCATGTCCTGCAGCCTTCACACAGGGTGGCTGGAGAGGACAGAGGAGGCAAAGCTTGGGAGTTGTGTTAGGAGACTGGTGGAGGCTGCAGGAGGAAGGAGGCCTTCCTGGGGGGAGCAGTGAAGCCGTCTAAGTCACCCTAACACCGGTACTAATGCTGACGGCTGGAGTCTCCTGGGTGATCTTTGGGAGATAGGGGCTGTTATCCCATTTTACAGATGAGGAAGCTGAGGCAGGCAGAGGTGAGGTGCATAGATAGGGCCACACAGCCAGGAAGTGTCTGAGGCCAGATCTTTGTGACTGCAGGCCCAGAGCTCTGTCTGTCATACCACCCAGCTACCTCATGGTCCCCCAGACCCCTCACCTCTGGTGCCCCTGCAGTGTGCCACATCTGGGGAAATGGAGAGGTGAGCTCTCTTTGGGGGATTTTTCTCTGATTAGCTGTAGAAGGGGGCAACAAGCCAAAGTCAGAAGCTGACCTTAGTGGGGTCACATCTGGTAGGAGTGAGGCCAGGCTCCTCAGGGCAGCCCTGATGCTCTGGTGAGCTTTTATTCCGTGTTTCTGTGTCAGTGTGGCCTGGCACGTGTAAGCAGGGGCTCTTGGGCAAGAGCCGTGTAGTTTCACAGGCGTGAAAATGGGGTTTCAGCCTCAGTGGGAACCTTTGTAATCCTCAGTCGTGTATTTGACTCCTGGGAAACACGGGTCGGTTCTGATAAGGGGCCAATGGAGTGCTGTAGCCCGCGCAAGGGCTCTAGGGCAGACAGAGACACACACACACAGTCTGGCTGCACCCCAACTTTCTAGACCGAATTCATGTTACTGCCTTCACACGCACTGCCTGTTGGCCCCGATGGGCTGCTGCCTCCTCCTTTTACCCATTTCCCACCTCTGGATCTTTGCATTGGGATGTGCACCCTGCCTGGAATGTCCTTCAGCCTTAATTCCAATTGTTGGAGCCCCCTCTCTGCCTTCAAGGCTCAGCCCAACTGCCACCCCTTTTATGAGGTTATTAGGGCCCCAACCTGGCTTCCAAACCTCCAGAAAACATAGAGCTTGTCTGTGTGTGCATTTGTATTGATTTACCTTTGAATGTGCCACAAATCCCCCAGGAGAAGGGAAGCGGTTTCTTTCCATTCTCGCTTTGGCTGGCACATAGTAGGTGCTTTAAAATGCTCGTTGAATTGACCTGAATGTGAATGTGAAGCCGTGCCCTCTGACTCCCTGGTGAGGTGAGAGCCACACTTACCACACAAAGCCTTCATCTTCATTGAATTCAGTGAGCCTTCTTAAAGCACCTACTGTGTGCCTGCCAGGCACTGTGGCAAGTGCTGGGGAGGAGGGGACGAAGCCATGAAGAGCCCCTGGTCCCCCTCCCAGAGCTGCCGGTTACAATACGGTCACAGAGAAATAAGTGCATGCATGTGGATGTGTGTGTGCCCACATATGTGTGCATAGAAAGGAAGTGGTTACTCATGGAGTGTGTGTGTGTGTGTGTGTGTGTGTGCGCGTGCATGCGTGTGTGCGTGTGTGTGTGTGTGTGTGTGTGTGTGGTGCAGCTGGAGCTGGGAGGGGAGAGGAAGTGGCCTTTCCCAAGAGGGAGGCAGCCCCAGAGTGGAGCCTTGAAGAGGGCCTGGGGTTTCTGGCCGCCAGGACAACAGGGAGTGGCGTTTCTGGTGGGGGCCAGACGGCCCATGCACAGAATGGAATGCTGCGGCCTGGGGACGAGGCAGTGGGGAGCCCCTGGCGCTTCTGGAAGGACAAGGGCCCCGGCACCGCTGCCCTCTCGCCCGGCAGGTAGCGTGTCCAGCGGTGCTTGTGCTCATGTGCTTCCAGGCCGGCTGCCAGCGAGCAGGAGCAGATGCAGCTGAAGGGGAAGAAAGCGCGTGTGTCCCAGATGCAGAGGCTGTGGGCCGGCCAGGGCGCCACGCTGAAGCTGGGAGACATGATGGTGCTGCTCGGTACGTGCCCCCACCTCCGGGCTTGGCCCAGCCGGGCCCTGCGTGTGGTGTGATGTGTGTGCATGGGTGGGCAGCGGGTGGGTGAGGCCGGCCCGGGTGTGGCCTCAGCCCAGCTCCTCCTGGTCCCGTAGGCGCGGTGGGGGCCTGCGAGTACTCAGGCTGCACGCCCCGATTCTGTGAAGCCAACGGGCTGCGCTACAAGGCCATGATGGAGGTGCGGCGGCTTCGGGGGCAGCTGACCACAGCAGGTACCTCCCTCTCTGACCCATAGATGCCCTAGGAAGAGCAGGGAGGCCCTCAGTGTCCCCCCGTCCATCTTCTCAGCCTCTCCCGGAGCCTTCTCCCCTTGTTGTCCACCTTCCTCCATGTGGCTCCGCTGCCCCTGCCCTTGCCTTTTCAGAGGGTCAGGCTTCCCAGAGCTACAGATGGGGAAACTGAGGCACAGAGAGGCTCAGGGCTCGTCCGTGGTCACCGTGTAGAGAAGGAAGGCTGGATCAGAACCCTCTGGCCTCTGGCCCTCACTGGCTAGGTGACCCTGGGAGAGCTTAGAGCCTTGTTTCCTCACCAAGAAGAGAACAGCAAAGACCTGCAGGAGACGTAGCCAAAGTGTAGTGGACAGGGCCAGCCTGGGAGTCGGCAAGACCTGGGTGTGAATCCTGCCTCTGCCATGTGTGGGCTCTGTCACCCTGGGCCAGTCACTGGCTAGGACAGTGACGGTCAGAGGGGTCTCTGTATCAGTGGTATCCTAGCTAGGGGACAAGAGCACAGAGCGCTGGGCCAGGAGTCGGGAAGGCCAGCGTTACCACTGCTAGATAACGCCTGTGTGCCGGGAATGGTGCCAAATGCTTGGCTCTTTCCGTCTCATCTGATCCTCACAACCGCTCTGGGAGGTCGGTGCTGTTATGACACCTGTTTTACAGTTGAGTAGACTGAGACAGATAATTGAAGTGACTTGCCCAGGGTCACAGGGCTCGGAAGCGTCTGAGACCATTAGGATCACATGGGTGACTCCCACAACCTGGTTGTAGGGACCCAAGGCACTGAGAGGCTCGGTGAGACCCCCTGGCACTTTCCCAGGCTGGAACCCGGGCCCCTTGCTGTCTCCCTGCCTCAGGGGTCTTTCCCTCTTTCTCTTGGGCCCTTCTCTCCAGTGACCTCCATCAGTGAGCATGCCACAGGCCTCTTTGTGGATCCCAAAATGAAGCCCCCGAACGAAGACCAGGTGAATTTTCTGCGGCAGATAGTGCTGGCTGGCTTGGGCGATCACGTGGCCAGGCGTATCCAGAGTGAGGAACTGCTCGATGAAAAGTGGAAGAATGGATACAAGGTAGGCGCCCGCCCCCCGCTGTGGCCCTGCCCCGCCTCCCCGTGGGGCTGGAGTGCAGTGCGTCTTCTGTGCATCCCCAGGGCTATACCCGCCGTCTGGGGCAGAGAGGGCCGTGGCCGCTTTGGTTATTTTTTCTGATGATTTTTAAAAATTAGTTGATTGTTTCATTAAAAACATGAATGCAGCCAGTGCGCTGGTCAGTTCATTCCATCTCATGGAGCCCTTGAGCCAGTGTCTGCCCCGTCTCTCTGAGACCCTCTCAGCACTGTCCTCCCTCCTGATTGTCCTTTCCCCCCAGCGTTGTAGTGAGTTTGACCTGGGTCCTTCCAGTTCCGGGGGGTGAGGGGGGGGGTGTTCATTGTTTCCTGAGGCCCCTCTGGCTCTCGCTCAGACTCCTCCGTCTTCATGGCATCATGGTCGTGGGACTCTCCACCCGTGTCCTCAGCTCACCTTCATTTCGGAGTGGTTCCCTCTCCCCTCCCCTAACCATTAAGCCTTCCAATACTTGTAACAAAGAATAAAACGTAAGTGGCAGTAACAGCGTATGGGACATGTGAGCTCTCTGAGGCCACGGTGACCAGCCTCGCCTCCAGGAGGGCCCTCTGCGGGCCTGTGTTTGGCTGGCCTATACACGTTCATTACTGGGGGGTTGGTTTTTTTCTTTCTCAGTGGGGGATGGAGAGAGAAATTAGATTTTCAGTGATTGAAAAGATATTAAAAATTTAATTAAAAAGAAGTTTTAAAAAAAATCAGTTTAACCAGCAGCTTGTACATTGACTGACCAACAGTATATGCGATACTGCACACCCATAGCCCCCCACTTTTGCAAAAAAATGGTGGGCAGGCGTCTTTCTTTTTTCATTCGTTGTAATATAAAGCCAAGGAAAGGCAACTTCCCAAGGTTCAAAATACCAGCATGGGTGCTCTCCATTTTATTCAGTGACAAACCAAGAACAGAGAAGATCAAAATATGACATCATTCAAAATACAGCATTTACTAAGTGTGATTAAATAATCTCCAAGTACTACCCCACCCCAGGACCTTCCAATCATTCAATCAATTACAAAGTCCTGGTTCTAAATACTACTTTACCCCTAGGCTGTACCTTCATTTAGTCCACCACAAAGCCCCTTTTCTCAAATGGAGATTAGTTTCCAAACATAAGTAAAGTATATTCATTTGCTCAACCATAGAACACAAAAAGGTCAAAAGTTCCCCACCCCTGAATCACAATTGAATCTACCCCAGAGTTACATCAAGTTTAAGCACAGCACTTAATACCCAAATGGAGGTCTTTTCTTCATCTTGACACAGGCAAGTTCTCTGCAATCTTAGTTCCTGGGGAGACAAGGCTTAGCAAGGCCACAAGATACACTGCCTGTCTCTTCATTAATTCATCCTCTGTCTGTAGAACAGTCCTAGAACCCCTGAAAACATTAGCAAAACCCTCTCCCAGGATTTCTGTAAACATACAACGAGAAAATCCTTCTTCAGGGCTTCTGAACCAACAGAAAGGTTCCCAGACCCCTGCAACAACAGCACTGTCCTTCACCAGTGGACAGTATTCACTCTGTCTGCAGGACAGTCTCCAGACCCCTGCAACAACAGCACTGTCCTTCACCAGTGGACAGTATTCACTCTCTGTCTGCAGGACAGTCTCAGGATCTCTTAGCCAGCAGCCAGGTTCCAGGACTTCTTCAACAAAAGGACTGTCTTTCACCAGTGGACAAATCTGGCAAAACAACATCAAAACAGACAGACAAAGTACCAGCAAAACAGCCATGTCTCCTCAGTCCTTGGCAGCTCAGGGGGCAGGTCTCAAAAGTCCAAGGCAATTCAAAGTGGCACTCAGCAATGCTCTCCGTCTCTCTCTGCCTCCACGAGGTGCTGCTTCCAAAAAAAAAAGTTCTTCTGCCTCCCTCTTGTCTCTCCAAATCTAAGTCACCAGCTCCTCCCAGTTCGTGTCTCTCTTTTCAAGTCAACAAGTCCATCCCACAGGTGGGATTAACAAGCTCTGGGTTTTAACACAATCAATTTGAAAACCAAGCCAATACAGGGGAATCTTTATATTCCATTACTATCACATCCGTCTAGGTCATTCTCAGTAATGCACCCACCATTTATTTAAGCATTCTGCTGCTCTCGGGTGTTTTTTGTTGTCTCCAGTCATCGGTAACGGTTATGGCGGGACTTTCAGCATGTATTTCCCACAGTGGAATAGTGTTTTTGTTTCTTTTACTAAGTGCCACCAGATTGCTCTCCCAGAAGTCACTGGCAGTGGATGGGTTTGTGTGTTCTGTATTTCTGTATGCTTGTTTGCAAGATGCCCGGGGGAGAGAACGGGCCTGAGACACTTTGTAACACCTGTCTGACTTAGTTTCCTTATTTGTACAATGAAGGTGAGAGCAGCACTGCCCTCCTGGGGCTGTTGTTAGGGTTAAATGAGAGAATATTTGTAAAACATTTAATACAGTGCTTGGCCCATCGCCGGCCCTTCGTGCTTGTCCCCTTTCCCTTCCTCCTCCGACCTCCTCTTTCTGGAGGGTTACCCAGCCTTGGGTGTATCCGCCAGATCTTTTCAGGGTTTTCCTTCTGCCCGTTAGCATCCTGGTTATGGTGAGGTGTTGGCTTAGAGGGCACAGCTCTCATGCCTCCTGCGCTCCATTGCTGGTGGCTAAATTCTCCATTCTCCCTGCATTAAAGTTAGGGCTAGCAGACCTTGTGGTCGTCCAGTGCACCCTCTTCATTTTACGGATGAGGAAACCGAGAGCCGGAGAGCGTAGGTGATGCCCTGGTCACGTGGGCAGTGAGGTCTGAGGCAGGCTGTGGCCTCAGGTTCCCTGACTCTGCATCCAGCACTCTCTTTCCACTGTAGCACAGGGCCCAGGTCCGTCCTGTCCTGGCCAGACCATGTCCCTCCTTCCCGTGGGGCCAAGCGAATGCATTCACAGTATTGCTCTGCATCAGCCAGAGGCAGAGGACTGGTACCCGTGCTCTTCCCATCTGGGGTCAGCCTCTGCCTGGGCTCCAGGTCACCTGGGTGCGCCCACAGTCTCAGAGAGGGTCACTCAGCCATCCAGCACCGAGTTGGGATTCTCTGGGAAGCAGCTGGGGGTGTGCTGGATCTGGGGTAAGAGGACCTGGATTCAAATGCTGCTTTTGCTCTTCGCCCTCTGTGTCCTTGACCAAGTCACTTCCTTTCCCTTGGCCTCGCTTTCCTTTTCTGTAAAATGAGGGAACTGGACTCAGTGACCTTTAAGGCTCCTTCTACCTCCCAGCCTGGGCCCTTAGCATCTGAGTGTCTGACTGACGATTTCCTCTGCCCTCCTTTTGATTCTGTGTGCCTGCCTCTCTCTAGACCCCTCTGCTTGATGATCCTGTCTTCATCCACCCCAGCTCAGTCCTTTTCAAAGAGCTCCCTGAGTTTGTGGTCTATCAGGAGATTGTGGAAACCACCAAGATGTACATGAGAGGTAGGGGCTGGGGCCCCGCCTGGGGATTGGCTTGGCACTGGAGGGTGGAGGGAGAGGGGCAGCAAGGAGGGCATCAGCCTGGATGGGCTGGAGGACCCAGGTCTCTGAGCTTCAGCCCTGCTGGTGCTTGAGCCTTCTGGAGCCGGGGACAGCAGCAGAGCAAGTCCCCGCCCTCCTGGTCTGCCAGCAGCCGGGCACTGTTTGTGCCTCCTGTGTCATCCTCCAGGGGTCTCTGCAGTCGAAGCCGCGTGGATTCCGGTCCTGCTGCCCTCTTACTGCCACTTTGAAAAGCCTCTCGAGGACCCTCCCCCATCCTACTGCTCCAAGACTGGCAGGGTCGTGTGTCACCGGGCCAGCACCTTCTGTGAGTGTTGGAGTGGGGAGGGCGTGGCCCCTCGTCTCTGCCATGACTCGGCCTCACCAGAAACCCAGGGGTTACTGGGATGATGGTCTGGCCCCCCGGGCTCTCATGCCAGGTGTGCTAGCCTGCTAAGGGAGGTGTGTGCCTCTGTCCTTGCAGATCGAGTGGGCTGGCAGCTCCCCGCCGTACAGGTGGGCTACCCTGAGGGACTCGAGCGCTACAAGTACTTTGCCAAGTTTTTCCTGGAAGGAGAGGTAAACAGTCCCCTTTGCCTTGGAAAGTGGGGAAGTGTTTGGGAGTGCACAGACCCCCCTCTCACCAGGCTGGCCTCCTTCCTCCCCCATACAGGTCTTTAAAAAGCTTGCCCAGCACAGAAGCTGTTTGTTGTCCAGCCCAAGCACAATGCTCAAGACTTGGGCCAAGTAAGTGACATTTGTGAAGACTAGCATTGGAGGAGGGCTGAGCCCAAGAGGAAGGGCCAGCCTCTTTGATCAGGCATCTAGTGCCATATCCAGGCCCCAGCCCGGGCACCCTCATCCTTGACCTACTCTTTTCCATTGGTCTCTTCCTCCTTTTTGTCCCTCTCCTCTCCTCCTCTCCCTTGCCCACCCCCTCTGCCTCAAGCCTGTCCATGACCCCCATGACCTTGCTTAGTCTTGATCCAGGGATGTGGAAATGCCAGAGCGTGTGCCAAGTGTGGTGTGATGAGTAGAGCTGTGGGCCTGGAGTTAGGAGACCTGAGATCGAATCACACCTCTTACTAGCAGTGTGATCTCAGGCAAGTCACATAGCCTCTGTTTGCCTAAGTTTCCTCATCTGTAAAATGGGAGTGACCAGCACCCACCTCCCAGGGCTGCTTCAGTGTTTGTAAAGCCCTGTGTAAATGTGCTGTTAGCTGAACCCCTCTGGACCCTAAGCTCAGCCCCCAAGGAGTGTGAGGGACCAGAGAAATGATTAGAGGGGCCTGCCCTCAAGGATGTCGTGGCCAAATTGTGCAAATGTGCACACGCTGCACACACAAGAAAAGCTTTTAGGGCTACCAGGTACTCCTCCACCCCCATCAGATGGAGGACAGTAGAAGGTAATAAGCTAGCAGAATCAGGATTTGAACTCAGGTTGTCTGGCCTCAAGTCCAGTGCCCTTTTTTCTGAAGCAGTCAGGGTTAAGTTACTTGCCCAGGGTCACATGGCTAATAAGTGTCTGAGGCTGGATTTGAACTCAGATCCTCCTGACTCAAGTTCAGTACCCTACCCACTGCACCACCCAGCTGCCCTGCAGTGCCCTTTCCCCCATACAACATGGGGGCTAACGATGACCCCACACATTCCCCTCCCATCTTCCTTCAGGTGGGGGTGGGGAATATCCTCATTTTGCCAGAGGCCTGAGGGGCAGCTTCTCTATTATTTGCCTTCTGTCCAGTGGACTTGGAGAGCAGAGCTCCTTGGGCCTAGAGGCCTCAGCCTCTGGGTGGATGCCTTTTTGACCCAGAGACTGACCAGAAGGTCAGTGATACAGCCAGACTGGCTTAGGTGGTCTCTCAGAGCCGTGGTCTCTGCCTGGGGCCACTTCAGGTTCTGACTGGTGTTTGGGGGGGGGGGGACTCTTAACCTTCAGGCTCCAGCCCAGGACGGAGAGCCTCCTGAAAGGCCTGGTTTCAAAGACAGCAGATTGCCGGGATGCTTTACAAAAGGCTTGGAAGCAGGAGCCCACATGTGAGTATCAGACCAGCCCTGAATATGTCCCAGCCGAGCGGGGGTGTGGGCCGGGGGACTCACCTCCCAGCAGCACGGCCCTTTAGCCCCCGAGCCAAAGCCTGGATTTGGTTTATTTCCCTCTTTATAGAGGATAAGGGCATTGGCTAAGGGGGGGTGCAATGGATGGAATGCTGGACCTGAAGTCAGGAAGTCCTGAGTTCAGATCCTGCCTCAGACACTTAGGCAGCAGGATTCAGCGAGAGATCCTGGACATGTTGTCAGATGTATGGGCTTGAATCCCTTCTCTTACACGAGCTGTGTGAGAGCCGCTCTCAGCCTGTCAGATGAGGACAAGAAGAGCGTGGGGGTGGCGCATGGCTGTGAGGCTCAGATGCGAGTGTCCGCGTAAAGCCTCTGCAGACCTAAGGCTTGCTCCAGGCTGCACGAGTCACCTCCTGATAGCAACCATGGCTACATTTACAGAGCACTTCACCCTGTGAGCTTGGTTGTGTCAGGGTTATCAGGGCCCCATTTTCCAGATGAGGAAACAGGCTGAGAATGGAGAAATGCCATGCACTGGTCACACAAGTAGTATCAGCGGTGGGATGTGGATCCCTAGCCCGTGACCCCCAAGACCCAGGCTTTTTGCACTGAATCCTGATGCCTCGTCCCCTCCCCGACCTCTGAGGACCTCTGTCCTGTCCTGGAGAGCCAGCTAGGGTTGTGGCGGACAGGCAGGCGAGTGCATAGAGGGACCCCAGCTAACTGATCCCTGGTCTCCTTTCAGATTTGCTGTCCGAGTATTGTGAGTGGCTCCCCCAGGCCATGCACAATGAAGTCTCCAAGCTTTGGCCCCCCTGCAGACCCTGAGCTTCCACGACCCCCTCCAGCTCCTCTGGCTTTCTCTGTGGCACCAGGCCTTTCACTGGGCCTAGTCAGTGCCAGGACTCAGACAGGACCCATCCCCCTGCACAGTGTGAATGCCCTTGGGCAGCCCGGCATGCTCCCAGGAGGCAGATCTGATCCTGCAAAGCCGGGCTGTGTCTCCTGCCTGTGTGACAAAGCCACAGCAATTCTGGGTTTTCCGGTCTGACTGTGTAGTAGAGCCATTACAGCCTGGGGGCTGGGCTCAGTGGGCTCCCTGACCTCCTCTTCTCGTCTCCTGCCATTCTGGGCTCCCTGTAGCTGCTCTCTCCCCTTGTTCGGCCGTCCTTCCTGCATCTGCCACAGGGATCTTCCTGATGTCCAGATCTGTGCCAGAAGCACTGGAGCCCCGGTTGCCCATAAGAGAGATACAGACCCCTTTCTTGCTATTTAAGACCCTCACAGCTGGGCTCTTCCCAGCAGTGACACACTGTCGGAGGTCTGCCTCCCCTCCTCAATGACACCACCCCCCCATGCCCAGGATGCCCCTAGATCTTATCAAAGCTCTAGCTCCACCACCTTCCAGAGACCTTTCCTAATTCCCTGGGTTTTAGTCCCATCCTACCCTGCCCCCCTCCCCCACTTTACTGTGGATTTTGTATTTATCAGACCGTGAACACCTAGTAGCCCTCAGGTGGACTGTAAGCCCCTTGAAGGCAGGGACTGACTACCTCACTTTTCCACTTAGATCTTCAGGACCTAGCATAGTCTCTGTCTTGAACTAAAACTGTCCTTTTCTTATTAAATTATTTTTTTAATCTCCAAACTTAAAAAACAAAATGAGCATTTTTTAATCTCCCTTCCTAACTTCATGGTACTGTGTATTCATTCTTCTCCTCTCCTGTCCCCTTTCCTACTCCCTTAGATCTATGCTCTTTGAGGAGTAGGGCCCCATCTCCCACTTTTTGAATTCCTGAGTCTCTTGCACAGACAGGCCCTCTGAATCTTTAGCTGATCCTCCCATCCCACAGCCACCCAATACCAGCCTTCACTCCCTGGAGAGAAGGGGGACTGGGCTCCCCGTTTCCCTTGTACTGCACCCCTGATGATGACAGTACCAGCAATGAACACCGAGGACTAGGTTGTTTCTGAGAAAGCAAATCCTTTTCTTATGCTGTCTGATGTAAATAGACATTTGGTTTAAATAAATGTATTTAACTAGATCTTGGTGGTTGTGACATTGGGCAGATCACTGGACACCTCTAGGCCTCAGTTTCATCTGTATTGATCTGACTTTTAGGGTTGGCTGTGTGGCCTGGGGGCTCAGACCTGGCAAAAATATTTTGGGTACCTGCTGTGCCCCAGTGTATTAGCCAGCCTTGCTGCCTTGTCTGGATCTGCTCATTTGTAGACATGCCAACCATCTTACAGAAGGTGACTGGGGGGGGGCGGGGATTTAAAGGGAATTTCTTCAAATGAATTCAAGGCAGCAGCACCTTCCAGGCAATTTACTGCCTTAGAGCAGGGGGTTCTTACCCTTTTTTGGGTCCTGAACCCCTTCAGCAGTCTGGTAAAGCCCATGGCCCTCCTTGGGATAATGTTTTTAAACATAAAATACAAGTAAAATGCTTCAAAAAAAAATTGAAATATAATGTTTTCTTTGTAGTCAAGGAACATCTTGACAACTGTGTGTTTGCATGTAGAGAGAGATGACAATGGCTTTTTGAAGTTCACAGACCACCCGGCAATCTATGATCCCAATATTTAGAGAGTTACAAAGCACCGGGTAGAATAAGGGGATTTGTCTGGGGGTCACAGCCAGTGCTCCAGAAGCAGGACTTGAACCCAGCTCAGGTTCAGGGGCCAGTTCTCTATCCCCTGCACTACACACCCTCTAGCTGTGTCATTTACAGGTGAGCAGTACACACATATTGATTGCAGGGCCTCAGCAGTGGGTTTTTTTTTTTGGCCAATATTGGGATGCACTACTCTCCTAAACCCCATGACTCGTGATCCCACACGAGGATGCACAGCTTTGTGGCAGGTGCCAGGCTCAAGCTTGGGAGGGAGAGGAGCCTCCCGACCCTCCGCAGCTCGGCAGCCATCCCTGGCCGCTAGGGGGAGCCGGAGGGCCGCAGATCCCGCCTGCCTTGTGCGCAGCGGCCCCGCTGACTTCCCGAGGCGGGGCCGGCTAGGTCCGCTGCAGGAGGGGCCCCCTCCCCCAAAAAAAAAAAAAAAAAAAAGCACCCGCCCTGGAGATGCCGGGGATTGAACCCGGGGCCTCATACATGCAAAGCATGCGCTCTACCACTGAGCTACATCCCCACGCTTGCAAACGGGCTGCTTCCAGGAATGGTGTAGCAAAGCATTTCCCTTTTTATTTGCACAAATTGCGGGGATTTCTACTGGCAGGAAGGAGTTCCATCTTTGCAAATGGAGAGTGGTGGGAAGTAAAGGGGTCCCTCTGGGGCAAGTTGCAAGAGCCGGGGTAAATTGCAAACCCCCAGGCAAGAAGTCTGACCTCCATCCTGCTCACACACAGGTCTGGAGACTGCGGCAACACGTGGCGCCGTGGGGCCGGGGTGGCGCCGTGGGGCCGAGGCACGTGGTAACTACATGGAGGCGCCTGAAGGGGCCGGGGCAGGGCACGTCCTCGTTAGTATAGTGGTAAGTATCCCCGCCTGTCACGCGGGAGACCGGGGTTCGATTCCCCGACGGGGAGGTCGCAATGTTTGTTTTTCTGGCTCCAGACCAAATCGGGGGGAAAAGATGTCTTGTAATATTAGACCTTGTCAGACCCTTAGGAATCTGGAAGACATTGCCATTGGGCTGCACCCCATATTTTCTTTTTCTTTCATTTTCGAAATGCATTTTTGCTTTAGAAGTTAACATTTTAATAATTAGATTATGTGTTAATCATAGCTTTCACATGACACATTACAATATATTATGCATTGTGGTCTATTTCATATACTACCTTGCATTTATCGTATAATTGATACATTGTGTCTAATCATTCATTCCACACCCTTGACCAAGTCACTTTCCCTCTTGAGCCTCATTTTTTTCCTATGGAGGGGTGGGGGCCCGACTCGACCTCCAAGGACCCTTTCCGGCCCACTATCCACGGTCCCATGAACACTGACATCCCAGAACTGGTGAAGCAATATTAAAAAATCACTACAAATGTGAAATTCAAGGAATTGTGGAATTGAATCCTGTAAACTAAAAGGAAACAAACAAATTAATAAATTAAAGAATTAATAAAAAATTAAAAAAAAATCACTACAGCCCTCTTCAGTGGGGAAAAAGGAACGAGAAACCAGCCTAACCTCGATGTAGATACAATGGCCAAACTTGGCCCTGGGGAACACGAAAGAAAAATCCACCTGCCTCCCTCCTTGCCAGAGGTGGGGGTCTGTGGGTTCCCAATACTGTATATAAAGTCAGGCGGAGCTGGTCTGTTGGCTGGTTTTGCTGAACTCCTGCAGGATTTCCTCTCTGTCTTTTTTTTTTTCTTTTCTGTAACAAGGGAGGGTTGTAGGAAAGGAGGTGGGGGGAGTAGATATAGTCAGAAATGGTCATAAAAAACCCCAAAAGATAACAAAAATGTAGTTCAAAATATTTTTAAGATATCATATATTTATAATAGGGCTTTCCTAGCCAAAACTTCCCACATGAATTAGTTCATTTAGCCTCAAAACTGACCTGTGGAGTAGATGCTGCAGGTATTATTTACATTGATCAGGATCAAGTGAGTTACTATATATATAGCGCTTTGCAAACCTTAAAGCATCCTCTAAATGCTAGGGATTGTAATTAACTATTACATTTTACAGATGGGGAAACTGAGGCTCAGAGCAGTATGGTCATTCGACTCATAAATGTCAAAGGCATAATTGAGACTCCTGTCTCCTAGTCAATCAATTAACATGTCTTTATTAAGTGCCTACTTTGTGCTCCGGGAGGGTACTAACTTCTTCCTGGCCAGTCCCTGCCCTCGAGGAGCATGCATTCTAACATTAGGGACAGCATCCTCCTGGATGCTCTGTCTTCCCACTGCTTCAGAGCCACCTCCCTCTCCTGGTTACCCACCTCTCTCTGCCTTGACCATGGCTCTTTCTGACTGTTGATCCTCTTACTGACCCCTTTAGGTGAAGCCCCTCCCCCTCAATGCCCCCATCCCCCCCTCAACACCAGTACCTTCTCTCTCTGTCAATAATCTCCAGTCGCTACTGTATAAAACATGTTTGTCCACAGTTGTCTACATGTTGTCCCTCCCATTAGACAGGGAGCTCCTTGAGGGCAGGAACTATCCTCTGCCTTTCTTTGTGTCCCCAGCCCTTAGCACAGCGCCTGGTACACAGCAGGTGCTTAATAAATGCTCATTAAACTGATTTGCTGTTCCCCAAGGTTTCATCCTTGGACAGGTTCCTTACCAACTTCCATAGCTCCCATAACCTCTGAAGATGAAGCTCCAACCCCACATTTCCAAATTTTTTCAGGACTAGGTTTAACCAACCAATAGAATGGAAGCTACTCAAGGTCAGGGACTGTTTTTCCTTTTCAAATGCTTGGTATTTGAGTGTACCTAAAAATGTATTTAGTATATCTAGGTATACTTTGGCACAATCACTGGATCCATCATCAAGCATTTATTAAACACCTACTCTATGCCATGGGCTGTTGGGGATAGGAAGACAAAAATGAGATATTCCCCGTCCCCAGCAAGTTTGTTTAGGAAAAGATCATATATGCATACACAGGAGTGTGTGTGTGTGTGTGTGTATAAATGTAGATATGTGTATGTATATATAAACACATACATATACACACATCTATGCACACAAAGGTGAATTCATATTCTCCCATGGGACCCTCAATTAGGAGACTCATTAAAGTGCTGCATTCAAAATAGAGGAGGGTTCAAATCCAGCCAACTGACTGTGTGCAGCTACTGCCCCTTCCTTCTTTAACAATGGATTAAAGACACAGTTGTGAGTCTCACATTAAAGAACATTTGTAAAGTGGTTTTTGTTTATATAAATAATGCAACAGTGGGTGTGGGCAGGGTGAGCAGAGCAGCAATGTCGACAGAAGGGATAAGGGAAGGTCTGAATAAAAATGATTGTTGAATGGAATGGAATTGCATGCATGTACCACAGGTATGATGGCTAACCTCCAGCTCGGTATTTTGTCCCAAAAACTCTGTCTTACGGCACCTCCATTCACTCTCTCTCTCCCTTAATAGAAACCTTCCATCTGCCTACCTAGATGAGATAATAATGCTTATAAAGTAATTTTGAAACCTCAAAGTGTGATATAAATATGTCAGCTTCTGGCTATTGCTAAGGACCTGCCCAGTCCGGTCCACCTCCCTCTCCCAGGATCTGTGTCCTCCCTCCTCACCCACCTGGTCTATTGCAACTGTCTCCCCCAAAAGCTCTGGTCCACACCTCCTCTTTCATGCAGCTGCAAAAATGTCACTCCTTGTGCACTAGCTGGCTGCTCTCCCTTCAAAGTCCTCAATAACTCCCACTTATCTGTTAATCAATCAACAAATGTTGAAGAAACACTATGTGGCAGGTACTTTGCAGACAGCGGATGCAGCATTAGATAGAGGGGTGGATGAACCAGGAGTCAGGAACATCCTAGTTCAAATCCAGCCTCATACCCTTACTAAATGTGTGACCCTGGGCAAGTCACTTAAATGGGGATAATAAGCATTCTCCTCCCAGGGTTGTTTGTGAAGATCAAATGAGATAATATCTATCTTGTACTATAGAAATGTTAGCTATCATTATTATTAGCGTTTACAAAAATAAAAAGTAAGCAGTTCCTGCCCTCAAGGCACCCCACTTGGGGTGGGGGTGGGCAGCAGAAAATACACAGAAATATGGGCCTTTTGGTCAGATCAGTCTCAGTTTTCTCAGCGGTTAACTCTGTCATCTCTCCCCACATTAGCCTCTGGGGCTCCCTCCAGGTCTAGCTTCACGATCCCAAGTGGGAGGTGACTTTGGTGGGGAGCTGGGCCTGGAGGGAATGAGGAAAGCCCTAGTCCTTGTCCGGCATTCAAGGCCCTCCACTACTGAGGTCTAGACTGACTTTCCATGGTTAGGTACATGGAGGAGTACCAGGAATTCCCTGCCTAAAATCTGCCCCAAACACCCTACTAGACGGTCCCTGATGGGGAACACAGAGAGATGCCTGTCTCAAGGCTGTGATTAAGGAGGTCACCACCATTATTAACCTCCATTAACTTCATTAGGGAAAATGGTGCCTCCTGGGCAAGGCTGCCAGGTTTGCACCGACTGAGTCCCAAGGTCAGTGAATTCACAAGCATTTAATTAAAGCGTTTGCTATGGGTAAAAACCGAACCAAACACAGTTCCTGCCCAATACTCCGGATTCGGAGGGAGTGGGCGGAAGGGAGAGGAAGGCACTAGAAGCTGGGGGAACCAGGAAGGCATCCTGCAGGACATGAGTCTTGTAGGAAGCAGGTGACGGTGTGCATTCTGGACTGGGGCACAGCCAGTGCAAAGGCACGGAGGCAGGAGATGGTCATGGAATCCCCCGGGGGAGTTCGAAGCTGAGCAGGGCCGGGGCAGGCCGGGATCTTCACCGCTCTGCGGCCTCCGGTGCAAAGCCTCGAGTGGGGAAAGGGGGCGCCTAGAACCTACGATTTGACTCCAAAAATCCAAGGCTCAGGGAGAAGGAAGGGCTAACACAGCAGGGAGCCTGAGAAACTTCCGGAAAAGCTCAGCGCGAGAGAGACGTAGTAGTGAGGTCTTGTCAAGCGCCCCTCCAGCGGCCGAAATAGCTCAGTTGGGAGAGCGTTAGACTGAAGATCTAAAGGTCCCTGGTTCGATCCCGGGTTTCGGCAGGAGCCAAGATTTTTGTCTTTTCACCATGTCCTGAGTGGGCCCCGTTTACTTTTAAAATCTCCCGCCCAGCGCGCCCTCGGGCCTCCCCAGAAATCACTGAGAGGACCCCCCACCCCCACCCCCGCAGGCTCAGCGACAAACTTTGGCTGCCCCTCCTCCCCCGGAGCGGGCGGAGGGGGCTGCGGAGAGCAGCTCGTCTGCGCGCGCACCCGAGGACAAGCCTCTGCGGGCCTCGGTCTTGACCTTGACCTCAACTCACTTTAAAAAAATAATCGGAAGAGGGCAGAGGGAGGCCGCTGGGCCCTGGGGGCGGCTCTAGCGGCTGCAACCCCAGGAACAGAAATGCGCAGCGTCATCACGGGAGCGTTCGCGCGGCCCGGCCTTTAAAAGCACCGCCGGCAGCCCGGCGCTCGGGTCCCTCCTCGTTAGTATAGTGGTAAGTATCCCCGCCTGTCACGCGGGAGACCGGGGTTCGATTCCCCGACGGGGAGACCTAAGCTTTTAGCTACGTTCGTGAAACAAACAAAACAACTGCTTTATTCGAATTCAAACCGAGATTTATCCTGCAAAATTAGGGTTTCTCAACAAAATGTGTAATTTTTTAAAAAATGTTGACCTTGTATTCCTTAAAAAAACAGACCTCTTCCCTTATGATTTTTAAATATATTAAAATGACTTTTTTCCTAACCAGGGCTGGACTTGCCTTCTCCTCTCTAATTATCTCCCATCTATTATACATATCTAATGCATATATAACAAACACACACATGAGGAACACACATGCACACGCACACACACATACAATGCACACAACACACGTGCACATATTATCTCCCATCTATTGCACACATGATACGTGGATAATAAACAGCCATGTGTATTATATAGATACAGGTTATGTCCCATCTACTGTACCTACATAATGCACACATAGCACACACATGATGTAAATATCACAATATATACACATATTACAGATATACATGTTATCTCTCATCTATCATACATATAAAATGCATATATAACACATATATAACATCACCTCCCACCTTGTGTGTATTGTGTACACACAGTGTATGCATAGCACATGCATACATACACATATAATGTAGACACAGATACAACACATGTATGTACATATGTATTACCTATACATACCCCCATCTGTTATATATACACACAGATGACAAGTATATACTATAGATCTCTTAATATTTAATGTATATATAACATATGCAACATATATAAGATAGTACTTCCTATCAATTATACATACACATATGTAATTATGCATAACATGTATATTGTCTACCATCTATTTTTATATAACTATAATCTTATATAAAATGGGAAGTGATATATTATATGCATATGTATATATACCTGTGTGCTTAATTATTGATATGTTGTTTCTCCCATCAGAATGTGAACGCCTTGTTTTTTCCTTTCTTTGAACTTGGCCCATAATAAATCATTCATAAATACTTGTAGACTTACAGCATCTCTCCCTACCTCACAGTGGGAAGGAGAGGCTTAAAATGATTCGATAGAAATACTGGTTCTACCACTGCGTGTGTGTGTGTGTGTGTGTGTGTGTGTGTGTGTGTGTGTGTGTGTG
>NW_027185575.1:732875-737901 GCF_028583685.1 Petaurus breviceps papuanus | reverse complement strand
GTGTGTGTGTGTGTGTGTGTGTGTGTGTGTGTGTGTGTGTGTGTGTGTGTGTGTATTGAGTAGGTTCCTCCAACCCTGGGCCTCAGCGTCCTCATCTGTGAAATGGAAGGATTGGACTAGACGGCTTCTAAGCCTCCTTTGGGGAATCTATGTATTAAAAAAACACTTAGCAAACTTTAAGGCTCAATGGAAATACCGATCATGGTGGAGGGTTAGGAGGGAAGCCCCTTGGGAAGCCAGAATTTTCCACATCTTTCATTTTAGCATGAAGGTGGTAACCTTTGTGGACCTGTAAACTGGGACTTGCCTAGGATCATAGGGCCCCTATGTGGGAGGCATGATGTGAACACACTTCTTCCAGGCTTAAACTCTGCCTACTAACATAGCACTACCCTAAATTATGCTAGCAGGTCCATAGCAGATGCTTCATAAATGCTAGTTTATTTGAATGATGAGCGAGCAGTATATGAAACAGTCTGATAAAACCCATAGTTCCTCCCAAGTCTACTTTTAACCTTTCTGGACCTTAAAATTTCTTCCACTCAGCAATTCTTTTTTTTTAAAGCAGCCAGGGTTAAATGACTTGCTCAAGGTTACACGGCCAGTTATTTTGTGTGGGTGTTAAGTATCTGAGCACAGAATCAAACCCAGTTCTCCTGACTTTGGGGCCAGCACTCTTACTCACTGCACCACCTGGCCACCCCTTCCACTTTCACTTCTTAAGGACTTACTATGTGTCCATACAGTGATAAAGACCTACTATGTGTTACATATAGCAAAAATAAAAGGTACAACCTTTGCCTCCTGTGAACTTGTGATCTAGTACAGAAATGTGCAAATAATTATAATACATTGCTTGTGATATGTGCTTAGGACAGGTCAAACCATATGGTAAGAGAAATTTCAGGGGGGAACAATTATTTCCATCCAGAGGAGTCTAAGATGGAAATTTCATGGAGGTTGTTTTCCTTGTTAGAGTGTAAACTCCTAGAGGGGAGGGCGTCTTTCAGTTTTTCTTCTTTCTATTTCTACTCTGGCATAGTACCTAGTACATAGTAAGTGCTTATAAGATAAATACCTATGAATGGGAGAATGGAGGGTTGAATGGATGGATGATGGAGAAGATGGTGCAAGTACTGAGTTTTAATGCTCAGTAAAGGAAGAGAAAGATTTCAAAAGCTACGTTGGGAGGGACTGTTGGACATCGTATTCATGCCAAACTGTTTCCATCCAAAGAATCCAATTAAGCCATCCAAAGAATCCAATTAAGTTCCTATTGTGTGTAAGATCTCATGTTTGGACATTGGAAACACAAAGATACAATGCCTGACCTCAATTATTTGTTCTGGTTTTCCATTCTTGCTTCCTCCATCTTTCATAAGTCACTGAGATCTGTCTCCTCCTGATAATAGTCTCTCTGGCATCCCTTTCTAGCACTAAGCTGCATTTTCACCCATTCTTCCCAACTCACTGGTCAAGGTCAGCGTGTTGGCATGCTCCTTGCTTCCCTGGCCATTTCCAAGCTCTCCCTCTCTCTCCATCCCTCAGTAACCAAACATGCCTACACCTCCTCCATCCTCAAAAAATCTGTGCTTGATCCACCCATCCTGGCTAGTTATTGTCCTAACTCTTCTGTCCTTTGTGGCTAAACCCTCTGAAAAGCCTGTCTATACCAGATGCCTTTACTGTCCTTCCTCTCCTTTTCTTCTTAACACTTTGATGTCAGGCTTCTAATCTTAGCATTCAAACTAATGGCCCTCTCCGAAGTTACTAACAATCTATTAATTGACAAATTAAATGGTCTTTTCTCAATCTCCATCCTTCTTGACTTCTCTGCAGTCTTTGACAGGGTCAGTAACTCTCTTGATGTTGGCTTCTTTCTAGGTTTTCAAGGACACCGCTCTCTCTCCTCCTACCCATCTGACTGTTCCTTCTTTCTCCTTTGTTGAATCTTCACCCAGGCCATGCCTGCTGGGGGTCCCCCCAGGGCTCTGCCCTGAGCTCTCTGCTCTTTTCCCTCCATCCCATTTCATTCAGTGATATCATCTCCTATGGTTTCTCTGGGCAGACAAGTCTCAGATCTACTTCTCCAGCCCTAACCTCTCTGCTGACCTCCATGTCTGCATCTTTAGTCTCAAAATGGATGTCCTATAGGCATCTAAACTCAACATGTCCAAAACTGAGCACATTTTTTCCCCCACCCCAAAACCTCCCCTCCTTCCTAATTTCCCTGTTAATATAGAAAAGCAACCACTCTCCCAGTCTCCCAGTCTCCCAACTTAGTTGTCATCCTTGACTCCTTACTATCTCTCATCCTCTCCATCCAGCCATTGGTCCAGCCCCGCCATTTTGTCCTCAGCATATCCTGAATGCATCTTCTCTCCTCTGCACCTCACTCAGAAATATTGGAATAGGTGGCTAGCTGGTCTCCCTGCCCCAAGTTTCCCCCGTCTCCAATCTGCTCCTCTGCTCTCTTGTCAAATTCATGTGCTAAATGCATGTCTGACCACATCACCTTCATTGGCTCCACATTTCATCCAGGTCAGAATAAACAAATCCTCTGTTTGGCTCTCAGAGCTGGACTCTACCAAGGTTTCCAGTCTTCTTACTCCAGTCCTGCACTCTGCAACCTGAATAATAGAGTCCTTCTTTGTTGTTGCTCAGTCACTTGTCGGCTGAGCACAACTCTCTGTAATCCCATTTGGGTTTGTTTGTTTTGGCAAAGATACTAGAGTGGTTTGTCGTTTCCTTCTCCAGTTCATTTTACAGATGAGGAAACTGAGGCAAACAGGGGGAAGTGACTTGCCAGGGTCACACAGCTACCTCCTCATTGTTCCTCAAACAAGACACTCCCATCTCCCAACTCTGAGCATTTTCTCTGGCTGTCCCACAGGCCTGGAATGATATCCCTCCTCATCTCCTCCTCCTAGCTTCTCTGGTGTCCTTCAAGTCTCAACTAAAATGCTACCTTCTGCCATAATGCTTTCCTGATCATCCTTAATGTTCCTGCCTTCCTTCTGAGACCACCCTCAATTTATTATATCTCCATCTTGTTTGCATATAGTGGAATAGATGAAAGGAAGATGAGTGGAATAAGGGTGGGAAAGTAGGTGGGTTCTGGACTGCCCTGCTCAGTAATTTGTAAGGCTAGTGACTGGTCTTGTCATTGGTTTGGGAACTCCCTGGAGAGCAAACTCCTTTCACCAGTCAAGGTGAGCACCTCCTCTGTCTGCAATGTATGATTTTAAAAAGTTGCCCAGAGTACAAAAGGGCAAAATTCTGAGCTAGGGTCATACAGGCTGTAGCTGTCCAAGGTAAGACTTAATGAGACCTTGGTGATGGTCTCACTGTCCATTCAATCTCACTGCCTCTCTAGGTGCAATGGGTTATAGTGGATAATACAGAAATACTTTCTCTCTGTCTTCTTGTAATACTTAATAATTCAGTGGTTGTTTTGTAGTGTCTGGCACAAAGTAAATGCTTAGCAAATTCACTATTCAACCAATCCAGGGAAAAAATATATGTAAAGCACTTTGCAAGTTTCAAACTATGTAAATACCTGTTATTATTATTATTATTAATGGTTCACTTACTCTGTTATTATAATGACCTTACATTTCCTGAATATATATTTACTCAGGACCATGGAAGGAAAGAACCCTCTTCTGGCCCTTCTTGGTTTTTAACTCTCTCCTGCCCCAGTGTCCTTATCTGTAAAATGAGATGCTATTTGTAAAGCACTTAGCAGTGTCTAGCAGACAGTAGGCTCTTAATAAATACTTGCTCCCTCCCTCTCCTTGGGTTTAATTTTTACTTTCCATCACACCATACCTAGAGCATCCTAAACTGATTACCTCAATCAACCAAACAACAAGCATTTATTGAGCACCAGGCACTAAGCTAGATTCTGGGAATACAAAGACAGAAGTGAGACAGTCCCTTGCCCTCAAGGAGCTTACCTTCTAATGAAGGAGTTTAAGGCTCTAATCTCTACAGGTTCCAATCTTACCTTCACTCAGTGGTCACCTGGGGAGCAGGGTTGGAGACAGAGGATCTGAGTTAGAATGTTAGCTCAGACACTTAGCCTGGGCCAATCACTTAAGATCAGTTTCCTTGTCCGTAAAATGAAGGGGTTGGACCAGAAGAGGTTTTCTTAACCTTTTAAGGAGTCATGGATGCTTTTGGCAATCTAAGGAAACCTATGACCCCCTCCTCCTTTTAAAAACATAACTAAATGGAAGGAAATGCTATATTTCAGTTAGAGGTTAGGGAAAAGAAATGTAATTTTTTTTTCCCATCCAAGTTCAAGGACCCTCTGAGATCTATGGTGTCTGTGGACCCCAGGATGAGAATCCCTGAACTTGATGATCTCTATGGGTCCATCAGCTCTAAATCTATGGTACTTTGCCAGGTTGATTGGTCGTGAAGGGACCTTTCAGGTGGGTAACTTCCAGGTATCACGGTACGATTTCTGGAGAAGGTGATTACAAAAATTCATTTAATTCTGAAGAAGACATTGTTCTGATTTTATCCAGGCTTGGAACACCACAGGGTCCCTTCTGGGAGCTCCAAGGCCACTGAAAAAAAAAATCAAACTAGTAACGGAGACCAGAGATAAGAAGTGTATTTTACCTTAGTGACATTTAATGTGAGCAAAGGATAACAAATGAATGGAACACTTGAGGATTGCCTTACTATTCGTGAAACCTTAAAAGCCCAAGAGCAAAGGCAGTGTGGGACACTGGAGAAGAGTCAGATCTGAGCCCAAATTTTGGTCTATCACACACTAATATAAAAATGTGTTTTTTAAAAAAAAAAAAGTAAATAACCATAAGAGGAAGTCTTCAGTTTTCTTTCTTCCTTCTTTCTCACTTTCTTCTTTCTCCCTTTCCTTTCTTCACTCTTTCCTTCCTTCTTTTGTTTCTTTGCTTCCTCCTTTCTTTCTTCCTTCCTCCCTCCTTTCTTTCTTTTTTCTTTCTTTTCTTTCTTTCTTTCTTTCTTTCTTTCTTTCTTTCTTTCTTTCTTT